>NW_028255888.1:2682500-2930656 GCF_971803275.1 Cyanistes caeruleus | reverse complement strand
AGTGCACCTGGGTGACTGGTGCCCTCCAAGGCACTCCCTCCTCTCTGCCTTCCACTCAGGAGCAGGAGCAGGGGGACAAGGTGCCTGCAGTGTCCCCACAGTGGGATGGAAGGAGCCCCTTGCATGGCAGTCAGGGGAGAAAGGCCTCCCTGGAGCTGCCAGCAGCTCTGAACTGAGCCCCAGGCAGGGCCAGGGCTTGGCAGCAGCAACGGGAACAGCTCAGGCTCCCTGGGGCTGGCAAAGGAGCCACACGAGGCACAGCCCCGGGGCACAGCCCTGGGCCCGGCCCCTTCCTCTCTGCTCTTCTTTGTAGCAGCACAGAGCACACGGAAGGAGACACTGGCTTTGCACATGGGAAGAGATTGACAGCTAAATGCTCCTTCCTCCCACTGACAGCAATGTTGTGGGATCACTCAGGGCTCCAGAAGGGAGCAGAGCAAAGTTTCCAGAATCCATCAACCTTCAGATTCTTAACGGAAATGGCATGAGAGTGAGCTCTTGCCACACTCACACTGATAATTCTGTGCAGAAATGGACATTGAGAACTTGCCTCCAGCATTCTCCATGGGTCTCCAACCATTATGTGCCAGGGCTTTCTGATGCTCCATGTCACGATCCCAATCTAGAAGGGATCACAGATCAGAACCATTCCATGGTGTGCTGGGACCCCCTTCTGCCTTAGGGAACTGGGCACTGCAAGAGTGTGAGGGAAGGCCGTGGGAGCCAGATGTCAATGGACATGGCCAAAGCTGCAGAGGGGCCTGGGCAGCTCTGGTCTGGCTCTGAACACTCAACACCTTTTCCATGCTCTGGGCAACATCCCTGAAAGGCAGGCACTGCCAAGCAGCAGAGATTTACAGCTCAAGCCTCAGCAGGGCTCAGGCCCAGAGGCACAGCAATTACCTCCTGGGGCTGTGCCTGGCATGGCCTCCCTTCCTGCAGCAGAGGCTGCCCATGAGCCACTGCTTCCTCCGGGAAATGGCACCTCCAGCACAGCCTTTGGGTTCATCTCTGGAGAAAGGAAAAGTGATAGCTGGATTGGATGGAACCATTCCCCTTTCAGGGATGTGGTGTCATCATGATGCAATACTAGTCGAGGTCAAAGATAAGGATTAGGAAATCATATAAACTTATGGGATTGGCCAGAGCCCTCCCTCCTCCAAACAGCCCCTACACCTGATCTAGCCCAAGACCAGGAAATTGCAGGGGATCTCAGGGTGTGCATGGCCCATGGTGCAGTTTGGGTTCTCTGTCAGCTGATGCCAAATGCCTTCCTGCAGAGGCTGGGGAGAAGCTGCAGCCAGGCCAGGCTGGGAAACAGCCCTGCAGGCCATGAAAGCAGCAGCAAGGCAGGAAGGCTGCCATGGATCCCTTCCTGCTGTGCAGGGCACGGTGTGACCAGATGTGCAGAGGAAGCCCCTGGCTGCTGAGTGTCAGGAGGAGGCTGAGGGACATGGACCCACCTTGTCCTCCCTGCAGCATTTCCTTCAGCATTTGCTGCATAGTATTGGATGGCTCATGGGGTTTCCAGTGTCCTGCAGCTTTGTTCTTTCCTCTTGGAGGACCTAATTAAAAAAATATATATCCATGTCCCAGGAATGGATCCTAAAAATCAGGGTTGAGCTTGAGGGATCAGCAAGGACACAACACTCACCCCTGCGACGGGAGCTGGGCATGCGTGCAGCATCCAGCCCAGGAGCCTGGAAAGTCCTCCCTGCAGACACACCTGTAACTCAACAGCCACAGAAGCTTCTGTCATGTCTGCTGATCTGCACAGGCAGCACTGAGCCACACGAGTGCTGAGGGGATCACGCAGGGCGAGGGCACACACGTGCATGGATCTGTCCTGGCACCTGCAGCGATGCTGCCCTGGCCGAGCTTTGGGCTCTGAGCTGGCAGCTCTCCCAGGGGGAAAGGCCTTGACCTACCCTCACCATCTCCCAGAGCCTCAGTCTTGGATGTGGGTTGGGAAGCCAGATCACCTTCACCAAGAGGCTTGGCTGCAAAGAAAGGCAGGACAGAAGAGTTCCCATGGCACTGTAGGAGATCCTCAGGCTCCCTGGGCCTGGCAAAGGAGCCATGCAAGGCACAGCCCCGGGGCACAGCCCTGGGCCCGGCCCCTTCCCTCTCTGATCTTCTCTGTGGCTGCACAGAGCACACGGAAGGAGACACTGGCATTGCACATGGGAAGAGATTGACAGCTAAATACTCATTCCTCCCACTGACAGCAATGCTGTGGGATCACTCAGGGCTCAAGAAGGGAGCAGAGCGATGTTTCCAGAATCCATCAACCTTCAGATTCTTAAGTGAAGTGGCACGTAAGTTCTTGCCACTTCGACACTGATTATTCTGTGCGGAAAGGGACATTGACAACTTGCCTCCAGCATTCTCCATGGGTCTCAAACCATCATGTCCTAGAGCTTCCAGATGCCCCATGTCACCATCCCAGTCTAGAAGGGAGCACAGATCAGAACCATTCCATGGTGTGCTGGGATCCCCTTCTGCCTTACGGAACTGGGCACTGCAAGGGGGTTGGGGAAGGCCATGGGAGCCACATGTCAATGGACATGGCCAAAGGTGCAGAAAGGCTTGGGGAGCTCTGGGCTGGCTCTGGTCACTCTCCACCCTCTTTGTAGGCCCCATGCAACATCCCTGGAGAGGCAGCAGGACCAGCCCAGGGGCTCTGGGGACTCTCTCCCTCCCACAGAGGAAACCCTCCCTCAAGCCCTGGGGAAAACCATCCCCAATGCTTCCCAGGGAGAAGGAAGTGCTGTCCCAGGAAAGGGAAGCCAGGCCGTGGGCTCACCTGCTCCCTGTGCTTGCCACGGAGCAGCCTGGGCAGCCCTGTCAGGCCGGGCCACTGCCAGGAGGAGCAGGAGGAAGAGGCGCAGAGCAAAGGCCATGGTGCCTTTCCCACTGCCAGTCCTGCAGCTCTTGCTGCCACCACTGTCCTGACACCGCTGTCCCAATGTCAGCACCGCTGCTGCCGCCGCCGCTGCTGCCACAACAGTCGTGGTCAAGGACTGACTGCTTGGTCCTTGTGGTGCTGTGCAACCACGGGGCTCTGGGACCTCTGTGACCTCAGAGCCTGCTGTCACCTCAGCCTGCTGTCACCCCAGAGACTGCTGTGACCTCATGGCCTTGGCTGTACCCCCTGAGTGTACTCCCATCTGTACTCCAAACTGTACTGGATTGATTGTAAATCTTTGACTTCATCAAAGGGTCATTGCTAAACAAAACCTTGGTTTTGCCTGCTGACACTGCTGGTCATGTTCTGTCCCATGAGATGCTCTTGATGGTTGCCTCTTTTCCTGGGCATGGCACTGGAGGAGGTCCAGGCCCAGGTGATGCCACTGAAGGAAATGAGCCCTCAGCCCAGGGACGCTCAGCACAGACTCCCCCAGCCCCTCGGGGCCCTGCTGCTGGTCACAGCAGCCCCTGCCTGGCTCCTGCCTGCCCACACCGTGGTCAGCCCCGCCTGCTCCTGGACATGGAGCTCAGCCAGGGCTGGTGCTGTGTGGGCTTTGCTGGTGGTACCAGCCAGACACTGGGGTGACAGCTCCATCTCTTTATTGGAACAGAAGAGCTGTGTCAGGCCCTGCCCTGGCAGGAGGGACCCACCTTCAGTCCAGGCCACAGAGCAGGGAGGGTGCCTTCAGGGACACAGGGCCTTGCTTTGGGTGGTGGCAGCATCTGCACAGCAGCAAGCTGGTAACGCAGCTGTGACAGGGACATCACGTATGGGCATGGAGATGTGAAATGTGTGGTGCAGGTGTCCCTGAAGGAGGTGTTTGGCCTTTCCTGTGAAGCTGCAGAGGGGAACCTGTTGAGAGAGGAGATGGCTGAGGCCCCAGCTGCAGCTGGCACACAGGGACCCTCTTGCACACTGGGAGATTCTCACTGTGCTCACAGTTTCCCTCTGAAGACTAAGAGGTGAATGTGGATGGGCTTAGCAACTGGTCTGCAGGCCAAACAATTGAGGGAGCAAAAGAAGAAATAGAGAAAATACAAGTTTATCCATAGCAAGGAAGAAGGCAAGGCCGTTAGCATGGAAACCAATAAAAAGGTGCATAAGGCGTATTTGCAGTTGTAATAAATGGAATTGGTTCATGCTCACTAAATTGTAGCTGTTCTTGAAGTTATTATTAGAAACAATCAAGAATCGGTGTTACAAAGCAGATGTACCCCTTTGCAGATGTTACATGTCAAAATTAAGGTACAGGATGTAGTTTAGAAGATAAATGGTGTCTCAAGACCGAAATGGCCTTGAGATGGATCAAAATTAGACCAAATTTAGGCATTGGGCGTAAGGATTAGTAAACATAAGGCAAATTAGTAGACTAACATAACACAAGGCTTAGTACGCACGCACAAACCTGTAAGGTTATCCAAAGGACAATGAGGAAGAGGAGAAGCCTTCGCCAAAAGACCACCAAAAGAAGACTTAAGACCTCCTAACAACAAGTGAGGCATGTGCCATGAAGAAAAATGATGTAAAGTCAGAAAAATCGGAAATAGGAGGAAACTTACAGGAAACATTAATGAATATGTATAAGCATACAGTATATGAGTTTAGCTTGAAGTGCTTTGTTTTGAAGGTGAGGCAGGGTGGGAAGCCTCCGTACCCTGGTGGGTTTTGCTTATGCTTTAATCATTCTTAATTACTAGTAGATTATATATATAAATTTTAAATTTTTATTAAACTGTATTATTTTACTAAACTGTATTCATTTATACCACACTACTATTCAGTTTAGTAAATTGTATTTATTTTTAATTAAACTGCCATTAAGCCAAGAGACCTAGTTGTCAAAATTCTAATTTCATTTATAACAATATTTTAACAAAGAAGTTGTACAATGTTGTACAAAGTTGTACAATACCAATGTTGTTGTACAATGTTGTACAACAACATTGGTATTTAACAACCATGACACAATATGAGCTATATTAACAAATAAGGCACCTTACGGTGACAACATTCTACTGTTCAAACTGTAAAATATCTTTCTGTACTGATCAGGAGGTCAGGATTTGCTCTTTACAATCCTAATGCTGAATGTCTCCGTAGGCAGTCTGGCCACAGAGAAGAATGAATCCCTTGCAGGCTGCCTCTGTTTGGTCAACCTGCTCCTCACCCCAAGCCTCAGTATGTCTGATATGGCCCACCTGGGACTGACATCCCAAAACATTGATAACATTTCTCTTTAGAATTTTTTCTTTATGAATAAAATCTAATTAATTAATAAAAATAAAATTTTATTTTTTATAATAATATTATTTTGTGTTTTTAGAACCTAATTTTTATATTTATATGAAAGAATTGATACACTTTCAGGAACAAAAAACATTATCGGTCCTTGGTTCAAAGTACCACAATTCCCTTCATTAATTAATTGATCACTATTTCTCCCTCCTTATGCTAATTACACCTATTTTTAGTCCTTTGATCATATTTTTTAATGATTTTCTCCCACAGGGCAAAAGGAGACACTTTGGGGTCTATGGAGACTTTTCTGGGGAACATTTGGGGCAGTTTTGTGTCCGGAGAGGGAATTTAGAGACAACCTGGGGGTCTGGGGGACACTTGGGGAGCCGGGTGGGCACATGGAGGGCCACTTAGGGATTCCGTGGGACAATTCGGGGCCCGGGGGAGCACTTGGGGGTCCAGGGGAGCGCTTGGGGGTCAGGGAGGGGAATCTGGGGGCCCTTTGGGCCCTTGGGCGGCACTTGGGGGGCTGTAACGAGGAATCTATGGGTCGCGGGGGATGATGGGAACTGTAGGCGCCGGTATAGTATGGTTTAATGGGGCCGCGGAGCATCACGGGAGTTATAGGCTCAGCTCCAGTGGATTCCGGTGGGGCGTGGGGCATGACGGGAGATGGAGTCCCAGCTGGAATAGCGCTCTATGGGGCGCCGCGGAGCATGACGGGAGCTGTAGTCCCGAAAGTGGCTCGGAAGGCGCGTTTGGCGGTGAAGGGAAGCACTTGGAGAGCACTTCTGCGTCCGAGCCGTGGCTGCAGGTCCTCGGGGCGAATGTATACGGCTCGGGAGCACTTGGGGGGAACCTGGAGAGCTGTAACCGAGCTCTTTAGGGCGCGGGGCACAGCAGGAGGTTTGGGTGTGTTCTGGGATGATGGGAAATGAATTCCCAGCCGTGTCTGGAAGGGGCATCTGTGGGGTCGGGAGAATTCAGGGGTCCAGGGAGGTTTTGGGGGGTCCCGAACAGGCGTTGAAAGGGACTCAGGGATCCTGGAGGGTTTGGGGGAGACTTATGAGACATATGGGGGGCGATGCCGGGGTTCTGGGGAGTGCAGGGCATATTTCCAGTTCCTCATAACCTGGTCTCAATTGCCCCCTGCAGTCTCCTACTCACTGCCAGGACGATCCCAGTATGATATCCCAGGATGATGTCACTACACAGCCAGTGCAATCTCAGCCACTGCCAGGATGTTTCCAGTATAAACCAGTCCCTGCCAGTGCTGCCACACCCAGCCCTCTCTGTGTTCCCCCCTCCCACATCTCCCCAGAGGAGCCCCAAGGGCTGGCAGTCCCCAGCCAGGGTCCCCAGCCAGCCTCAGGTTGGATCTGCAGACCCAAATTTTCCCAGTTTCCCTCTCCTTTTCCTCAGGCCGGGTTCCCCCTGTCCCCAGCGGGTGGGAGCAGCGGAGAGCCCCACGCTGCCCATCCCGACCTGTCCCGGCTCCATCCCCGCTCCTGCCGTGGGCTGTGAGGGGTTCGGGAACGGGGCACCGAGGATGTCACTGCTCCTGGGGGAGGAGGAGGAGGAGGGATGGAAGAGGAAGGATGAAGGAAAGCAAGAAGGGATGGAAGTAGGAGAAGGGAGTGGTGTTAGGGAGGAGGTGGAGAAGGGAGGAAGAGGCAGAGCAGGAGGAAGAGGAAGAGGAGGGACAGAGGAGGATCAGAGAAAGGAGAAGGAACCACAAGGTCCAGCACTCCCTGGATTCACAGCCCCCACCCGTGGGATCATCACCCCGCATCCCACAGCTGACCGGGGTGGGGGAGCTTGGCCCTGGTATCCCAGAGGGTTCCTGGGTTAGGTTTTTTTGTGAGTGATGTTTGAAGAATGAAGAACTCCAAAGCTGTATGCAAAATGCCCCTTGGGGGAACATTGGGGGGTCCTGGTGGCAGCTGCTGGCAGAGGCAGCCTGGAGGAGCAGAGCCCTGTGTCCCCCAGGACCCCAAAGTGGGGAGCCCAGAGAGGGGGAGCGCCACAATTCACGGGACCCTCAACAGCCTGGAGAGGGGCAGGGGGGACTCCTTGGACCCCCTGCACCCCAAAGCAGAGAATAAGGGGAGAAGGGACCCTGAAGCCCCAAAAACCTCCAGCATCCCTAAGTGCTGAGATGGAAACAGGAAACTTCTCGGATTCCTGGCACTCCCAGCAGCCTGGGGAGGGCAGGGACCGAGTAGATTGGGGACCCCCAGTGCAAGCGTGACCTCCAGGAGCTGGGATGGGAGGGAAACCCTGAACACCAAAGGGGAGACCAGAGATGGAGAACTCCTGGGAGGCATTTTCAGGGCTGAATCTTGGTGTTTGGGGTTTTTTATGGACTCCAGATGCCCGGCGACTTCTAGAGATGAACATGGGCAGAAGGAGCCCCCTCAGCCCATGTGCTCATGAATCGTATTTTTCCCCAAGCCAGGATTTCCTATTCCCAAACCCTGGCCGGATGGAGAAAGAGGCTACAAGGAAGAGGAAGATGCCCCGGAACACCCAGGCAGGTGAGGAGGAAGTCAGTGCCCTTTCCCCCTCTCTCCTGCTCCATCTCCCCGCCCAGCATGGCCCCCGGCTGTAGGACAATCCCGCTGCTGACGCCGTCCTACTGGGGATGCACTGGGGGGATCTCCTTCCCCTTCCCTCTGACACGGAGGCAAATCCCATCCTCTCCTTGTCCTTCCTCCCCCAGACAAGGAGCTGAGGATGGAGACCAGGGAGGACAAATCCCCACAGCAGAACCTCGTGAAAGAGGCTGATTTGAGCAGCTCCACAGCGCAGGAATCCAATGGGGAGGAAAAGCCCCAGAGATCCCGCAGGAGGGGCTCCAAACCCATCCCAGGGTGCTCTGAGGAGGAAAGACCCACCCTGTGCAGGGAAGGCGGCCGGAGATCCAGCCAGGGCTCTGAGCTGGTGGTCCATGAGCAGCTTCAGGATGGGGAGAAGCCATACAAGTGCTTGGAGTGTGGGAAGAGCTTCAGCTGGAGCAACAGCCTGATCCAGCATCAGATGATCCACACTGGGGAATGGCCCTACGAGTGTGGGAAATGTGGGAAAGGCTTCAGCTTCAACTCCCAACTCGTCATCCACCAGCGCAGCCACACTGGGGAGAGGCTCTACGAGTGTCCCCAGTGTGGGAAGAGTTTTCGGATCAGCTCCACTCTCCTCGTGCACCAGCGGATTCACACAGAGGAGAGGCCCTTCCGCTGCCCTGACTGCGGGAAGGGCTTCAAGCGAAACTCCCACCTCATCTCCCACCGGCGCAGCCACAGCGGGGAGAGGCCCTATGAGTGTCCCCAGTGTGGGGAGAGCTTCACCCAGAGCTCTAACTTGACCAGACACCAACAGAGGCACCACTAAGGGAAGCCCTGCGAGTGCCCCAAGTGCAGGAAGAGCTTCGTGCGCTGCCCCAACTCCATCCCCCATCAGAGGACCCACGTTGGGCAGAGCCCTGATGACCCACGTTCCCAGTGATCTGTGTTGGGAAGACACTGGGCTGGTGGTCATTTTAGTTTGGTTTCAATTATCTTTTGGTTCATCTTCATCCTTGTAAAACAGACAAAATTGGGGTAAAAATCAACAAATTCAACAAAAGCATCTTAAGCCTCACTTTTTACTAGTGTTTCAAGGGAATCTGGGATTTAGGGAGAAACTTGGGGGTTGTGGTGGTATTTGGTGTAGTTGTCTCCATTTCTTGGCACTCAAAGGGATGAGAGGGTTTGATCTGCCACCTCTAAACCACTCCAAAATTTTACCATTCCACAGCCTCTAAGGGTGTGATGCCTTAAGCTTTAGCTTTCATATTTTTCATATTCTGCGCTGCCTAGGTTTGTAGTTTTGAACTTCATATTAAGTGTTGGTGAGCTCTCTTCACAGAGTAGGTAGACAAAACAATTCCTTTTCTAGCTTGATAACAAGGGCAGTTGTTAAAAGTTTAAGGCCCAAAAGCATAAACAAGGGTGGACTAAAGGAAGAAAACAAGAAGGATGGGACTTCATCATCTGAAGCTGTAATTGGACAATGAATCCAAATATGCAGATGGACCTAAGCTTACAAAAATGTGAGACCTTACAATCAGTTGTTCATCCATTTTTGTGGCCATTTTTGGTTGATCTTGGGTGTAGCCCTGGGCAGGCTCTTGTATACCCAAGGTATATCCTTTAAGGCCTTATAATAAACTTTATTCTTACCTCTGTGCAGCCTCTGTTCTAGGTCAGCCTTCTGAAGGCATCAGGTGGAATGGGGTTGGAAGGGGACTGGGCGAAGTGGGAGGCAAATCAGGTGGGGTGAGATGAGCATTCGGTGGGGCAGGATGGGTGGGATGGGGATTGGGAGGTGTGAAATGGGCAAAATTGGGAAGGAGGTCTTGATGTCCAGCAGAGATGAGATGGGTTGGCCTTGGGATTGGGGAGGTGCGGTGGGGTCTGGAATGAGACAGCCAAATTTTGGGGATGATGAAGGGAGGGGGAGCCCATTACTGAGTGAGCTTTTGTGTGAGGTGCCCCTGCCCAGGGAGGCAAAGATTTGGTTTCAAATGAACATTATTAAAGTGAGAAGTGTGGGCAAGAGGGAATTCCATCCCTCTGCCTTGGAGTATGGGCCCTGCGAGCCCAGGAAGAAACTCCACCCTGGACCCCTCATGGGATGGCAACCCAGGGATTTCTGATTGGGTTTGGGCCCCTGGTGTTTGTCCCTTGCTGTGTTCCCGGTGGTCCCTAACCTTGAACTCCACCCTGGTTCTCCAAACCCATCTCCCTGCCTCTGTTCGGGGCTGTCTCTGGATTTGAGTTTGTTCCTCTGCTGAATAAATGTTTTCCTGAGCAGAATCCCGTCTTGTTGGTGTCCCATGCCAGTTCCTGGTAACTATAGCCTCCCTGGACATGAACCTGCGGCCCTGGAACGCAAAACCCCGCAAAATTAAGACCCTCCCCAGACCTCCAAAATCCCAAAATTCCCTAAAATTCACCCAAAACTCTCCAAATTCCCTTAATTTCCCTAAAATGCTCTTTTTGTCCCCCTCCGCTGCCTCTGCAGATGGTGTCTTGGGGACAACTCCAGGAATTTGGAGGGGGTCTCTCATCCTCTTCCACCTCCAAAAACCCACCACTTTTGTGAAAAAAAATCCCAACAATCCCTTGGATTCAAGGGGATGTTCCCCCATTTTTTATGCATTTTGGGGGGGTTCCCCCCTAATTTGTCAGTGTTTTTTGCCATTTTTTGGTGGTTTTGGCATTTTTCAAAGTGAGCTTTTTTGGGGGGGGGGTTCCCCCAATTTTTTGGAGGTGGGTGCCTCAATTTTTTTCTGGGGGTTCACCCCCTCCCCCAATATTTCCTCCATTCTCCTCCCCCCAAATTGGGGTAAGAGAGTCTTTTCCTTTTTTTTTTATTTTTACCTTTCCCCCCCACCTTTTTTTTTTTTCCTCTTTTTATTTATTTGCACTTAATTTTGAGGGGCAGGAATTTTGGAGAGGGGTCACCTGGGGTGACACGAAAAGTTGGGGAGACCCTGTTCCCACAAAAAATAGGAAAAATCCCAGGAATTCTGGTGGTTTTGCCCAGACCCAAGGTGTGAAAAATGTGAAAAAAATTATGTTCTCAGATTTTTGGTGATTTTGGGGGAGAGGGTTGCAATTTTGGGGGGATTTTGGGGAAGGGTTGCTGTTTTTTGGGGGGTGTTCCCAGGTTTTGGAGTGGAATTGAGGAATTTGGTGGTTTGGGGGAAAACTTTGGAGCTCCTGGGGGGAATTTCGGGGTTTTAGAGCAGGAATTTTAGGATTTTTTTGTAATATTTGGGTGTTTGGGGGGAAATTTGGGGTTTTGGGGAGAACTTTGGGTTTTTTAGGGGGAGGATTTGGGGTTTGGGGTAAAAAAATTGGGGTTTTGGGGTGGAAAATTTGGTGGGATTGGGGGGAAAATTTTGGCGGGGAGAATTTGAGTCTTGTGAGGATGTGGGACTTTTGGGAGAGTATAGGGGTTTTGGGGGTATTTGGAAGGAATTTTTGGATTTTTTGGGGGAGGAATTTGGTAGTTTTGGGGGGAAAATTCAGGGGTGCTGGCAGAGTTCTGATTTTGGGAAGGGGATTTGGGGAGGATTTTTTGGGTTTTGGGGGAATCTCCACTGATGGGGAGGAGTCCTGATCACAGTGAGGAGCTGCATTTTGGGGAGGCCTGAATTTGGGGAGGGGTCTCAGGGAGGATTCCTGATTTTGGGGTGGGATGTGGGGGGATTTTCCAGTGATGGGGAGGTTTCTTGGGGGTGGGATTTTGGGAGGAGTCTCATTGGGGGACCATCCTGAGCTGGAAGCAGGGGGGACGTTGGGAGTGGAATTTGGGGAGTGTAAGAAATGGAAATAATTTGTGCTAACTAAATTGTAACTATTTGGAAAGTTATTATTAGAAGCAATCAGGGCAATTAGTGTTGCAAGGCAGATGGACCCCTTTACAGATATTACATGTTAAAATTAAGATACCGGATGTAGTTTTGAGATAAGTAATGTCCCAAGAGAAAACTGACCATGAGATGGACAAAATTGGAATGACTTCAGGCACAGGCCTGAAAATTATGAAGTGTAAGACTAATTAGTGGAACACAATGCTTACTTACATAACACAATGCTTAGTACGCACACAAAACCTGCAAGGTTATCTGGAGGACAACAAGGATGAGTGTAAGCCTTTGTCCAAAGACCACCAAAAGAAGACTGAAGACCCCCTAACAAAAAGTGAAACATGCACCGTGAAGAACAGTGATGTAAAATTAAAGAATCGGAAATAGGAAGAGACTTACAGGAAACATGAATGAATATGTATAAGCATACAGTATATAAGTTTAGTTTGAATTGCTTTGTTTTATATGTGAGGTAGGGTGAGAAGTCCTCCCCATAACCCATTCAGTTTTGCTAGTGCTTTAATCATTCTTAATTATTGGCAAGCTATATTCATATCTATATATCTATATATCTATATATATATATCTGTATGATATATATATATATCTGTATGTGTGGGTGTGTGTGCATATACGTGTGTATATATATATATATATATATATGAATATATTCACTAAATTGTACTCTTTTGCTAAATTGTATTCCTTTACATCAAATTGCTATTCAAACCACTAAATTGTACTCTTTTATTTAATTGTTTTCTTGTATTCAATTCACTAAATTGTATCATTTTTTTTTCTTATTATTAAACTGCTGTTAACCCAATAGACCTAGTCGTCCAAATTTCAATTTCATTTATGACACTGCCCTTGGGTGAGTTACATCCACAGCGAGAGGGAGGAGGAGATGATCCCACCCATGGCTGCTGCTGGGTCCAGACATTTGGTGATATAAAGCTGAGCCAGAGCTTCAGCATCTCTCCCAAAATCACAGAATCACAGAATGCCTTGCCTTGGAAGAGACCTTAAAGTTCATCTCATTCCACCACTTGCCATGGGCAGGGACACCTTCCACTATCCCAGGCTGCTCCAAGCCCTGTCCAACCTGGCCTTGGACACTTCCAGGGATCCAGGGGCAGCCATGGATTCTCTGGGCAAACTCTGATCTCTGCCCAGGTGAGCAGGGTCAGGACCCAAGGGAACAGCTGGAGCTGGGCCGGAGCAGGGCTGGGGATCAGCAAAAGCTTCTTCCCCCACAGGGGGCTGGGGCACTGCCCAGGCTCCCCAGGGAATGGGCACGGCCCCGAGGCTGCCACAGCTCCAGGAGCCTTTGGCCAGCGCTGCCAGGGATGCACAGGCTGCAATTGTTGGGGTGTCTGTGCAGGGCCGGGGGCTGCACTCCATGATCCCGATGGGTCCCAGATCCCAGCTCAGCCCCCTGTGCAACTCTCACCCTTTGGCTCAGCCTTTGTGTCCCCTCAAGGCGCTGGCAGAGCTGATGGGGTGGGGCAGGAGCGGGGCAGCCCTGGTGTTCCTCTGGCAGTGACACCACAGCCATGGCAGCCCTGGTGTTCCCCTGGCAGTGACACCACAGCTGGGGCAGCCCCGGTGTTCCCCTGGCAGTGACACCACAGCCGGGGCAGCTCCAGCGTTCCCCTGGCAGTGACACCACAGCCAGGGCAGCCCCAGCGTTCCCTCCCTGGAGATGCTCCAAGGGAAGCGTCCAGAGCTGCATCCAGTCAGTGGAACTGAGCGGCCACTGAGCACCCCCGGCCTGGGCTGCTGTGGATTCCTCTGCAGACAGCTCAGGGAAGGTCCCCTTGGCCACCCACACAGTGCCCCAGACAAGTGTCACATACAGTTACAGAGCTCTGCCCAGAGCTGACAGCAGGAATCAATTAAAAAAAAAAATTTAAAAATTAAAACCACCAAAAAAAACAAGAAAAAGAGGACTCCTCCCAGCAGATCCTTTCCATCCTTCAGTTTTCACGTCTGCATGTGCACAAGACCTGGGGCTGCAAAAAATGAGGCTTCATTGGCACATTTGCAGGAAAAGCAGGTTTAGGGCAGGTTATCAGCAGAACTGTTCTCAGCTGGGTGAAAAAGGCCCCTTTGGCAGCTGCAGGGCCATTGAAAATGCAGATCCTTAGGCCATGGGGGAGAAAAGGGCTCTGAATTCCCCTCCCTTGACACACAAACCCTGCTCCCAAGCTGCTCCCCACACAGGATTCTACTGGAAGACTGTGGAAAGCTGAGAGTTGACTTTGGCTTCTCCATGTTCCGTGTCCTAAAGCTGCCTGGCAGAAGAAATTTAGGGTCAACTCCACTGGCACAATCCCTCCTGGCCCAGGGCACAGCCCCAGGAAGGTCTTTGCTCCTCGCTCGGCCCTCCCTGAGGAGGCTGGCAGGGCTTGCAGTTTTATGGCATTTGTCCTTGCTGCCCCTCATGTCCCACTACCCCACAAAGAGCCCCGAGCCACCCGTGAGGGACAGGCCCTGCTGGGCCAGGCCTGGGCTCAGGGCTTGGCCTTTCTGCTTCCTCCAACCCAGCCAGGGCTGGCTCAGCATTGCAGTTCCCTGTGCTGTGCCCCAGGCTCGCTCGGCCCCTGCTGAAAAGGGACCCGAGGTACCTCGATCCCCTCAGGCAGTGCATGGGAGAAAACAACTAGCTTCCCAGGAGGGGGGAAACAAACTTTTACTTGCAAAATTTAGAGAATGAAATACTTGGGAAATCATAAAGTGACATGGAATTACAGTAAAGCACTTCACAGAGCACTGACTAAGCAAACTCTAATCCATCCAACTTCAAATTATACAGATTTGGAGAAAAGGAATTCAAGAGAAGAGAGAGGGACAGAGATCCACAGTCAGCCTTGGATCCAGCGCCATCTCAGCTGCTGTGAGCTCCGGGGCTGTGGCACATGTCAGTGTCTGTAAGAGACGCTTTCGGGGTGTGGACGTTCCGGGACACGGCAGAGACCTCTATAATCGAGTTAGATGTCAGTAGTTTATTTCAGGGCGTGGGAGAGAGAGAGAACCTGCTAGGAGCCAGCAGATGAAGCTCAAAGCAGGCTCAGAGGGAACAATACAAAAGGGAGTAAAATATGAATACATGAGTTCAAGACTTAAGATAGCTAAGAAAGAGAGTAACAGAACAGAAGTGAGAGAGCTGGGAAAAGAGCATAAAGAAGAGAAGTAAAAAGAGCAGGAAAAAGAGCATAGAAAAAGTGAGGCAAGAGAGACCAGAGAGCGTAGCAAGAGAGCGAGCTCTCCTTTACAGTTGCTTATATAACCTTTGCATTGAATATTTTATTCCTTCACTAACCAATCTTTCTAAGTATACTAATACAGTAACATTTGTGTGTGACCTGTAGAAATCGCTGCTTTTGCATATTTTTAGTTATCTCAGGGTCCTTCAGACCTTTCCTTATAAGGCTGGGAAGAGGGGTCTTAGCTTAGTTTTATTGGGGGAAAGAATGTGTTCTGGCATACCAGACCGGCTTCTTTCAATTATTCAAACTGTTCTTTCATTTGTATTTCTTCCTTAGTCTTTCTGGCTAAGGAGTCATATTTACAATTTCTTTCTAATTCTACCTTCCCAACAAGTGTCACACCCGTGTCACAGCCTCACCTGCTGTGGTTCCTCTCCCAGGTGGGGTTTTTGGGGTGCCAGGGGCTTGGCAGCCACTTTGGGGCTGGAGCAGAGGCTGCAGTGGCTGGGCTAGGGCAGAGACTGCACCACCCATTCAGAACTTGTTCTGCCCCCCAAACACACACTGGAGATGTCTGGGACCATTCATCATTTCTCTGCTCTCCAGCACCAAGGCAACGCACTCTGGCTGCAGCTCTGAGCTCATGCCCATGGCAACTACCCCTGACAATGGGGCTCCATGGAGCTGCTCTCAGGAACCCCCCAAGAGCTGGGGAGTGCCTCAGAACTGCCTCAGAAATGTGGGATACCCCAAAATCTCTTCAGGAATGTGGAATATCCAAAATCTCACTCAGTAACGGACATGCCCTCCCTTCATCATTCCCAAACTTTGACTGTCTCATTGCAGGCCCCACCCCATATCCCCAATCCCAACCCCAACCCATCCCATCCCTGCTGGACATCAAGACCCCCTTCCCAAGCCTGATTTCCCCCATTTCACACCTCCCAAACTCCATCACACCTATCCTGCCCCACCCAATGCCCATCTCACCCCTCCTGATCTGCATCCCACTTCACCCAATCCCCTTCCAACCCCATTCCACCTGATGCCTTCAGAAGGCTGACCTAGAACAGAGGCTAGACAGAGTTAAGAATAAAGTTTATTAAAAGGCCTTAAAGGATACACCTTACAAGAGCCTGCCCAGGGCTACACCCAAAATGGACCAAAAATGGTCAAAAAAAACCAAAAACAAACAACTCATCACGAGGTCTCACATTTTTGTAAGTTGAGGTCCATCTGCATATTTGGGTTCATGGTCCAATTACAGCTTCAGATGATGAAGTCCTGTCCTTGTTTTCTCTCTTCAGTCCACCCTTGTTTATGCTTTTGAGCCTGGAACTTGTAATGATTGTCCTTGGTCTCAAGCTAGAAAAGGAATTGTTTTGTCTACCTACTCTGTGAAGAGAGCTCAGTAACAAAACAGGAAGTTCAAAACTACAAACCTAGACAGTGCAAAATATGAAAAATATGAAAGCTAAAACTTAAGGCATCACACCCGGAGGGGTTGTGGAATCCAATAGTTTTGAGTGGCACTGTGCAGTTTTCAGTGGCATTGAGTGGTTCTGAGGTGACAGATAAAACTCTCGTTGCTTTGAGTGACAAAAAATGGAGAAAACTCCACCAAATAGCTCCACAACCCCCAAGTATTTCCCTGAATACCAGATTACCTTGAAGCACTAGTAAAATGTGAGGCTCTAGATGCCTTTGATGAATTTATAGACTTTTACCCCAATTTTGTCTGTTTTAAAGGGATAAAGATGAATCAAAAGATAATCGGAACAAAACAAAAGGACCACCAGCCCAGTGTGTTCCTAACACAGATCACTGGGAACGTGGGTCATCAGGGCTCTGCCCAACGTGGGTCCTCCCATGGGGGATGGAGCTGGAGCAGCACATGAAGCTCTTCCTGCACTTGGGGCACTCGCAGGGCTTCCCTTAGTGGTGCCTCTGTTGGTGTCTGGTTGAGTTAGAGCTCTGGGTGAAGCTCTTCCCACACTGGGGACATTTGTAGAGCCTCTCCCCGCTGTGGCTGCGCCGGTGGGGGATGAGGTGGGAGTTTCGCTTGAAGCCCTTCCCGCAGTCAGGGCAGCGGAAGGGCCTCTCCTCTGTGTGAATCCGCTGGTGCACGAGGAGAGTGGAGCTGATGCGAAACCTCTTCCCACACTGGAGACATTCATAGGGCCTCTCCCCAGTGTGGATCATCTGGTGAATGGTCAGTTGGGACCTCTGGCTGAAGGTCATCCCACATTCCTCACACTCATAGGGCCGTTCCCCAGTGTGGGTCCTCTGGTGGATGGTCAGGTAGGAGCTGTTTCTGAAGCTCTTCCCACACTGGGGACACTCATAGGGCCTCTCCCCAGTGTGGATCTGCTGGTGCCTGACAAGGGTGGAATTGTGCTTGAAGCCCTCCCCACAGTCAGGGCAGCAGAAGGGCTTCTCATCTGTGTGAATCCGCTGGTGCACGAGGAGATGAGAGCTCCTCTGAAACCTCTTCCCACACTCGGGACACTCGTAGGGCCTCTCCCCAGTGTGGATGCGCTGGTGACGGATAAATTCAGAGTTGCAGCTGAAGCCCTTCCCACATTTCCCACACTCGTAGGGCCATTCCCCAGTGTGAATCATCTGGTGGCGGATCAGTTTGCTGCTCGAGCTGAAGCTCTTCCCACACTCCAAGCACTTGTAGGGCTTCTCCCCATCCTGAAGCTGCTCATGGACCACCAGCTCAGAGCCCTGGCTGGATCTCCGGCCGCCTTCCCGGCACAGGGTGGGTCTTTCCTCCTCAGAGCACCCTGGGATGGGTTTGGAGCCCCTCCTGCGGGATCTCCGGGGCTTTTCCTCCCCATTGGATTCCTGCGCTGTGGAGCTGCTCAAATCAGCCTCTTCCACGAGGTTCTGCTGCAGGGATTTGTCCTCCCTGGTCTCCATCCTCAGCTCCTTGTCTGGGGGAGGAAGGACAAGGAGAGGATGGGATTTGCCTCCGTGCCAGAGGGAAGGGGAAGGAGATCCCCCCAGTGCGTCCCCAGCAGGACGGTGTTGGCAGCGGGGTTGTCCTGCAGCTGGGGGCCAGGCTGGGCTGGGAGATGGAGCAGGAGAGAGAGGGAAAGGGGCACTGACTTCCTCCTCACCTGCTTGGGTGTCCTGGGGCATCTTCCTCTTCCTCACAGCCTCCTTCTCCATCCAGACAAGGATTGGGATTGGGAAATCCTGGTATGGGTAAAACAGGGGAAGAGTACATTGACTTTGAATGTCTCTCGGTCCAAGACCATCTCTAGAAGTCACCGGTCATCTGGGGCCCATAAAAACCTCCCAAACACCAAAATTCAGCCCTGAAATTGCCTCCCAGGAGCTCTCCATCTCTGGTCTCTCCCCTTTGGTGTTCAGGGTTTTCCTCCCTGTCTCAGCTGCTGGGGGTTATGCTTGCACTCAGGTTCCCCTGTCTGCTCAGTCCCTGCCCTTTTCAGGCTACTGGGAGTGCCAGGAATCCAAAAAGTTCCCCCTGTTTCCATCTCATCATTTAGGGATGATGGGGCTTTTTGGATTCCCATGGCCCCTTCTCCCCTGATGCTCTGCTTTGGAGTGCAGGGGGTCCAAGGATTCCCCCCTGCTCCTCTCCAGGCTGTTGAGGGTCCTGTGAATTTGTGGTTCCTTCTCCTTTCTATGATCTTCCTTTGTCCCTCCCCCTCCTCCCCCAGGAGCAGTGACAACCTCAGTGACCCATTCCCAAACCCCTCACAGCCCACGGCAGGAGCGGGGATGGAGCCGGGACAGGTCGGGATGGGCAGCGTGGGGGTCTCCGCTGCTCCCACCCGCTGGGAGATTGGGAAAATTGGGGGCAGCAGATCCAACCTGGGGCTGGCTGGGGACCCTGGCTGGGGACTGCCAACCCTTGAGGCTCCTCTGGGAAGATGCAGGAGGGGGGAACACAGAGAGGGCTGGGGGATCCCAGGAGTGGCAGCACTGGCAGGGACTGATTTGTACTGGGATCATCCTGGGATCGTCCTGGCAGTGGCTGAGATTGCACTGGCTGTGTACTGACATCATACTGGGATGATACTGGGAGCAGCTGGGACCATGCCAGGAGAGACTGTGATCACACTGAGGGAGACAGATCATACTGGCATCATACTGGGATGATACTGGCAGTGAGTAGGAGGCTGCAGGGGGCAATTGAGACCAGGTTGGAGGCAAATGTGATATACTGGGAGTGAATGGGATCGTGCTTAGGCTGACTGGGAGAGTTGAGATCAAATGGGATCATGCTGGAAGGAACTGGGAGAAACTGGGAATATGCCCTGCGCTCCCCAGAACCCCAGTATCGCCCCCCATATGTCCCATAAGTGTGCCCCAAACCCTCCAAGATCCCCGAGTGTCCACTCAGCACCCGTTCAGGACCCTGCAAAGCGTCCCCGGATCCCTGAATGCTCCCGACCCAACAGATGCCCCTTCCAGACACGGCTGGGAATTCATCTCCCATCATCCCAGAACACGGTTCCACGCCCAAACCACCTGCCGTGTCCCCCGCCCAAAAGAGCCCGGTTAGAGCTCCCCAGGTTCCCCCCAAGTGCTCACGAGCCGTATACATTCGCCCCGAGGAACTGCAGCCACGGCTCGGACGCAGAAGTGCTCCCCAAGTGCTTCCTCACGCTGCCAAACGCGCCTTCCGAGCCACTTCCTGGACTACAGCTCCCATCATGCTCCGCGGCGCCCATAGAGCGCTATTCCAGCTGGGACTACATCTCCCGTCATGCCCCACGCCCCACCGGAATCCACTGGAGATGCGCCTATAACTCCCGTGATGCTCCGCGGCCCCATTAAACCGTATTATACCGGTGCCTACAACTCCCATCATCCCCCGCGGCCCATAGATTCCCTGTTACAGCCCCCCAAGTGCTCGCCCGGACCCCAAAGTATCCCCAGATTCCCCTCCCTGACTTCCAAGTGCCCCCCTGGACCCCCAAGTGCTCCCCCAGTCCCCGAATTGTCCCACAGAATCCCTAAGTGCCCACCTGGCTCCCCCAGGTGTCCTCCAGACCACCAAGTTCTCTCTAAATTCCCTCCCCAGACACAAAACTGCCCCAAATGTTCCTCAGAAAAGTTTCCGTGGACCCCAAAGTGGTCCCTTTTACCCTGTCTGAGAAAATGATTAAAAAATATGATCAAAGGACTAAAAATAGGTGTAATTAGCATAAACAGGGATAAATAGTGATCAATTAATTAATGAAGGGAATTGTGGTACTTTGACCAAGGAATGATAATGTCTTTAGTTGCTAAAAATGTATCAATTCTTTCATATAAATATAAAAATTAGGTTCTAAAAATACAGAACAATATTATTATAAAAAAATAAAATTTTATTTTTATTAAGTAATGTAATAAAGAATTGGGTAAATAAAAATTCGGAATAAGAGGTTTAAATAAAGTATGTGTAAGTATAACTAATGAAAATACGGAATAAGGAATTCTCCTCCAGGTCGAGGCAGAATTCCTTTTCCAAAGTCACGGATTGCAAAAGAACCCCCCCCAGATAACAAGCTTCAGCAGGCTCATCAACTCGGAGGAAAGGACAGGACACAGGTCATCATAGAAACAAAAGAACCAGCCTGAAAGTCTACCTCCAGATAAAGGCAACGCCCGGCCGATTTCGGCCGGAGACCATCAAGCAAGACAAAAGGGACGAGCCCCAGGAAAATGGTCGTTGCCAGAATCGAACACCACACCCGCCAAACCCAAACTACAGAAACTCAATCAAGAAAGACAAAGAAGAGACTACTCCTCCGAGATATCCATCGGCGCTAGCCCGGATCCCTCGATTCTGCTGTGATGAAATATGTTAAAATACATACAGACTCACTTTGCATTTGAGGAGACTCTGCCCGGACACTTACTGATTCAATGTTCTAGGCCAGGAAATCCATTCACCCGACAATCAGGGACACTTGGTGAATGGAAACTGGTTGGAATTCTAGCCTGGGGACATAAAATCCCTATAAAAACCCAGGCCAGAGAACCCTCAGACGTGGATTTGGGAACACCTATACCTTGCGTATAGACCCTGTCCACCCAGCTCTGCACTGTCCATTTATTGTGGTTTTTCCTCGCTGTTCGTTGCTTTATTAATTTATAATAAATTTATCTTTGTTAATCTTTAATCTGCCGTTGCATTTATAACAAGCAGCAGCAGCAACAGGGCTGTGTTTGATCACTGCAAATGTGACCTGTGTGGCTTTAATTCTCTTTGATTTTGTGCTCAGGGCCTTGGGAGCATTTGGAGATCTACTACTCATGAGGCCTTTTTAACAAGCAGTCCGAGTTCCCTGTCAGAAAAGCACAGTGGGCCGCACTGATTGAAAGAGGCAATTGCAGCTGTACTGCTAAAATTCAAGTGGCAAGCAGAAGAGGGGCAAGAGCAGCCAGGATCTACAATTGCCAAGGCCAAGGCACCAACAGCCTCCTGCTGTCACCTCAGGGTGAGTAAAACAGTGCTGAAAACAGCGCTGGAACCCGATCCTTTCTTCCTCTGAGGGCTGGCTGAGGGCAGCAGAGGCGGGCCTGAGGAATCAGGGCTGTTTGTGGGGGATTGTTGCTGTAGTCCAGAATTGCCCTGGCAAAAGGCCTGGCAAGCCGAGGCAGGAGCAAGTGGGAAGGGCCGGCGCTGCTGCTGCTCGTGGCCGGGAGCCCCGGCCGGGCCGGGCCGGCGCCCGCTGCGCTGCGGCTGCTGCTGCTGCCAGAGCCGGGCGGGACTCGGGGACAGGGAATGGACACGGGGGGACAGCAAAGGCCTTGGGGGCTGCAGGGATGTTGGCACTGGGGCCAGCGCCAGCACAGAGCTTCAGCCCGCAATGAACCCCGAGGGAAACGCTGGGGAAAGGCTCCATTCAGCCTTTGTTTACTCGTCGCTATGAAGGGACCGAAATAAAAGGAGAAAGAGCAGGGCCCGACCCCTTCTCCTTTGGGAGGAGCCCCGCGCCTGGAGCTGAGAGGGGCCGTGAGGAAAAATGAGGGGCCATGAAGGGCTTTGAGAGGCCATGAGGGACCATGAGAGGCCATGAGAGGTTTTATGAGGCCATGAGAAGTTCTATGGGGCCATGAGGGGCTGTGAGGGGCCATGAGGAGCCTCAGCCCTGGCAGGAGGAGGTCCCACCATGTCCCCAGGGCAGGGCCGCCGTGAGGGGCCGCGAGCGCAGACGTGGCAGCAGAGCGGGCTTGGGGCGCCTCTGGGAGGGGATGAGACCCTTCCCCCGCTCCAAACCACACCAAACCCGGCATTAACAGGATTTTCCGTCTTTAGAATCCACTGGCAACTTGGAGTTGAGTGTCCAGTTTAATTCTGGTGGGAAAAACAAGGGAATTTTCCCAGTGTGTGACATCCAGCATTTGTTATTTATGTCTAAGATTTAAAAGTCTTGACAATGAAAAGTAATACTAAAAAATAATAATAACAACAACAAGACCAAGAAATAAAGCCCCGAATCCCAACAATCAACTCAGAAACATGTTTTTGTTTGTAGTAATAGAGTAGTACTAAAGAAATAAATGAAAGGGATTTAATTTGTAATTCAGACAAAAGATGTTTCATCTTTTTCCAAGGTTCTGGTCCCCTTCCTCCAGGGTCATTTCCTTTACTCACCCACTTTCTAATAGCTAGAAGGGAGTTAAGGCCATTGGAAAAGACAACAGCTCCTGTTTCCAAGATTAGCAGGCACCACTCCAGGGACCCTGAATTGCCCCCAGGCACGTGTGTGCACTTGAAGGGTGAGCGGGTGTTGGGGACAGAGATCTCAAACTCCTTCTAAGGCTGTGAGAAACCCACAAGTGGCAAAGTATCATTGTGGGTCAGCTCCTGCTGAAATTCCATTCCCCCACACCCTCCAAATGGGCAGGCAGGGCTGGGCTCTGGCAGGGTTCAGTTTTGAGTGCCTTGTGCTCCCTGGCATGGAAGTGATCCTATGAACTCTGGTATTGATGGACTGTGGTATGGCTGCTGAAAGAGGAGGGGGAATCTCAGGAGACAGGAATGTCGCTTGTTCTCCCTTCTCCCTGCAGAACCCCCTCTCCAAAGAGAAATGCCTGTGCCGGGTTTCCATGAGACCCCTTCCCTCAGGCCAGTGTCTGAGCCATTGTGTGGTCTGCAGGAGCCAAAGCCAGAGGAGTCCCAATATCAGTCACCCCACGGTCCCAACACAGCAGGAGAAAGCACTGCTTGCAGTGGGGCTGCTGATCTGTGACTTGTCCTGGTTCCATCCACCCCACTCCTCTCAGCCACAGGCACCAGAAGGATCCCAGGAAAGCCACAGTGCTGTACCAGATGCCAGGAGCACTCCCTGCTGTGGCCTCAGGGATGCTGGGTGACCTCGTCGATGAGGATCTCTGACTGGTGATGGAATGTACAGTTACAGCAGAGAACGTTGCTTGTTTCTAGAACTAGAACAAAGATCCCAGATGGAACAAGCCTTGCTGGTTATAGTCAGAAGCATCAGTGACCAAAAGTTGTATTTCCTTTGGTTTGGTCACTTCTTTGTTCCTTCTCAGTGTTCAGGCTGGGCTGTGGGGTGTCCTCATTTGCTGCATTTTCTGAGCTCCTCTTGGATCCTTTGAGCAATAGGTTGTGCCCTCTGAGGATCCTTTGTGCTCCTTGGTGACCCAGGAGAACCTTGCAGGCAATTTTTGGGGGAGCTGCTGCTGTGATGTCACAGGAACGTTGCCTTGTCCTTGTGGTGTTCCCGTTGCTGTGGGGCACAGAGGCCTCAGTGTCAGAGCGGCTCTGGGCACCTGCTCATTGCCTGAGGATCCTCCTGCCTGAGGCATTCTCAGCAGCCAGCCCAGCCCCTGATGGGTGTCCTTCTGTCCTTGCAGGGGGACAGAGAGTCTGTAGACATGTGCAGCACAGCCAAAATGATCCAGCAAGTGGTTGTTGCAGATTTGCACTCTGGACTCTGGGGCTTCTTATGGGTATTTTTTAACTCACTGGGCCCTGAAGTTGAGGATTTCCCCAGGTGCACCATATGTGCCTTTGGGATTGCTGTGGGCTTTCTGTTCATCCTTTGGAACGGAGGTGATTTTGAATGAAAATTGCCATTAAGATGCCATTTATTTGGGAGAGCTCCTGCCAACAACTTCTTAAAAAAGGGGTTGTTTGTAGCCAGCAGGGTGTGCACAGCATTGGAATGGAGCCTTGGGGGGTTCTGTTCCCCAAGAGGAGAGTCTGTGGCAGCTGACCCTGGCACTCCCTCTGTTTGCTCACCCAGCCAAAAACTGGACACAGCCTTATATTTTGTGCTGTTCTCTTGCTTGCTGTGTGATCCAAAAGGACTGTGACTCCAGGAGGGAAGTTGTGAAAGTAAAATGCTCTCTCTTGGCATTAACTTGTTGTGTGGGATTTGCCAGCAGAGGCAGCTTTTTCTCCTAACAGCATCTGGTTCAGGTGAAGGTCCCCTCACACATGGACACTGGGAAGCTCCTTCTTCAGTGGGCAGGAAAAAAACCTTTGGTGTTCAGAGATGCCAGCTGTTCCCTTTCAACACCAGTATGAGTCCAGTAAGCTCCAGTATGATCCTTGTCACATGGCAGCACTCCCAGGATGGTCCCATTTGCCTCTGACTAGATCAACCCAGTCAGTCCCAGTATGATGCCTTTGGCTCCCAGCATGCTCCCAGTTGCTCCCAGTCACCCCCAGTATGGGGGATGATGTGCATGGTATGTTCCCAGTCATTCTCAGATACTCCCAGTATGAGTCCAGTCACTCTCAGTATGATCCAAAACTGGATTGCTGGGAGGCTTCATGGAATCCTGGAGACCATTGTGACACTCTAGGGCCCCATGGAACCATGGTGACACCAGCTTGGCTGGGAGTGTTGATGTGCTGCAGGGTAGAAGGGCTCTGCACAGGCAGCTGGACAGGCTGGATCCAGGGCCCAAACCCAACAAGGTGAGGTTTAACAAGTCCAAGTGTCGGGTCGTGCACTTTGGCCCCAACAACCCCTGCAGTGCTACAGGCTGGGGACAGAGTGTCTGGACAGCAGCCAGGCAGAAAGGGAGCTGGGGCACTGATGGACAGCAGGCTGGGCATGAGCCAGCAGTGTGCCCAGGTGGCCAAGAAGGCCAATGGCTCCTGGCCTGGATCAGGAACAGTGTGGCCAGCAGGAGCAGGGCAGGGATTCCTCCCCTCTACTCTGCACTGGTTGGGCAGCACCTCGAGTGCTGTGTCCAGTTCTGGGCCCCCAATTTATTTAGGAAGGTCATGGATGGGCTGGAGCGTGTCCAGAGAAGGGCAACAAGGCTGGTGAGGGCTCTGGAGCACACAAGTCCTGTAAGTGATAGTAAAAGGTCTCAAAATGTTAGAAAATTTGGGGACTTATAAAGTTAGTTAGGTTTGGAAAGGCCTTGGAAAAGTTGGCCCTGGGAAATGTTAGGCCTTGTACTTGCTAAAAGTCAGGTCAAAATTGCACCTGTGTAATCAGTAGATGATCATGATACAATTATTAGATGTGATTAGCTGTAATTATTGTTTAAAGAACGTGAGGAACAATGTTAGGGGGCTGGGGCGGATCAGGAGAAATCCATGCTTGGGTAAAAACAATGCATACAATAGAACAATGTAAGTTTAATAATTAATATGTGAGTTATATAATGCTAGACTATGAAAATATGTTCAACCCAAAACCAAGATGAGAGAGATTTGGGTATGTGTACCCCTGACACCCAGATCTCTTAATAAAGCACCCGCATATAATCATTTGTGGTTATGTGTGTTCCTGAACGCTAACAATTTAATCAGATTTTACTGGAATTTTCGGAGATATTTGTGGAATTTTGTGTAATAATTGTGGAATTCTGTGGGATGTTTCTGGAATTTTGTGGGATTTTTGTGGAATTTTGTGGGATACTGAGGAGACTTGAAAAATTCTGAGGGATTTTTCTTCGATTTTGTGAAAATCCGTAAAGATTTTGTGGGATGGTTCTGGAAAATGGTAGGGTTTTGAGAAGATTTACAGATTTTGTTGGGATGTTTGTGGAATTTTGTGGGATTTTTCTGGAATTTTCTGGGATGTTTCTGGAATTTTGAGGAATTTTGACTAGACTTGAAGAATTTTGAAATATTTTTCTTAGATTGTGTGGAAATTTGTGGAGATTTTGTGGGATGTTTCTGGAATTTGGTGGAGTTTTGTGAAAATGTAAAGAATTTTGTAGGAGGTTTCTGGAATGTGCGGTTTTTTTGAAATGTTGTGGAATGTTCTGGAATTTGGTGAGATTTTGAGAAGACTTGAAGAATTTTGAGGGATTTTTCTAGGATGTGTGGAAATTTGTAAAGTTTTTGTGGGAAGTTCCTGGAATTTGATGGGGTTTTGAGAAGATTTAAGGAGTTTGTTGGGATGTTCATGGAATTTTGTGGGATTTTTCTAGAATTTTGAAGGACTTTGAAGAGACATGAAGAATTTTGAGGTATTTTTCTTAGATTGTGTGGAAATTTGTAAAGATTTAGTGGGATATTTCTGGAATTCGGTGGGGTTTTGAGAAGACTTAGGGAGTTTGATAGGATGTTTGTGGAATTTTGTGGGATTTTTCTGGAATTGTGTGGGATGTTTGTGGAATTTTGTGGAAAAGTTTTTGTGGGATGTTCCTGGAATTTGGTAGGGTTTTGAGAAGGTTTAGGGAATTATGTGGGATGTTTGTGGAATTTCGAAAGACTTAGAGGAGATACGAAGAATTTAGAGGTATTTTTCTTAAATTGTGTGAAAATTTGTGGAGATTTTGTGGGATGTTTCTGGAATTTGGTGGAGTTTTGTGAAAATGTAAAGAATTTTGTGGGAGGTTTCTGGAATGTTGTGCGATTTCTTTGAAATGTTGTGGAATGTTCTGGAATTTAGTGAGATGTTGAGGAGATTTGAAGAATTTTGAGGGATTTTTCTGGGATGTGTGGAAATTTGTAAAGTTTTTGTGGGAAGTTTCTGGAATTTGGTGGGGTTTTGAGAAGCTTTTTCTAGAATTTTGTGTGATGTTTCTGGAATTTAGTAGGGTTTTGATAAGACTTAGGGAGTTTGTTGGGATGTTTGTGGAATTTTGTGGGATGTTTCTGGAATTTTGAAGGACTTTGAGGAGACATGAAGAATTTTGAGGTATTTTGCTTATATTGTGTGGAAATTTGTGGAGATTTTGTGGGATATTTCTGGAATTTGGTGGGGTTTTGAGAAGATTTTTCTGTAATTTTGTGTGATGTTTGCGGAATTTTGTGGTAAGTGGAAGAGATTTTGAGGGATGTTTCTGGAATTTGGAAGGGTTTTGAGAAGATTTAGGGAATTGTGTGGGATGTTTGTGGAATTTCGAAAGACTTTGAGGAGACATGAAGAATTTTGAGGTATTTTTCTTAGATTGTGTGGAAATTTTTGGAGATTACGTGGGATGTTTCTGGAATATGGTAGGGTTTTGAGAAGATTTAGGGAGTTTGTTGGGATGTTTGTGGAATTTTGTGGGATGATTCTGGAATTTTGAAGTACCTTGTGAAGATTTAGAGAGTTTGTTGGGATGTTTGTGGAATTTTGTGGGATGTTTCTGGAATTTGGTGGGATTTTTGTGGAATTGTGTGGGATGTTTCTGGAAATTGAAGGACTTTGAGGAGACATGAAGCATTTTGAGGTATTTTTCTTAGATTGTGTGGAAATTTTTGGAGATTTTGTGGGATGTTTCTGGAATTTGAAAGACTTTGAGAAGTCATGAAGAATTTTGAGGGTTTTTTTAGATTTTGTGGAAATTTGTCAAATTTTGTGGGATATTTCTGGAATTTGGTAGGGTTTAGAGAAGATTTAGGGAGTTTGTTGGGATGTTTGTGGAATTTTGTGGGATGTTTCTGGAATTTTGTGGAAATTTTTGTAGATTTTGTGGGAAGTTTCTGGAATTTGGTAGAGTTTTGAGAAGATTTAGGGAGTGTGTTGGGATGTTTGTGGAATTCCGTGGAATGTTTTTGGAATTTGGTGGGATTTTTGAGGGATTTTGCAAGATGTTTCTGGAATTTCGTAGGGTTTTGAAAAGATTTTTCTGGAATTTTGCGGGATGTTTGTAGAATTTTGTGGAAATTTTTGGAGATTTTTGTGGGATGTTTCTGGAATTTGAGAGAGTTTTGCAAAAATGTAAATAATTCTGTGTGAGGTTTCTGGAATTTGCTAGGGTTTTGAGAAGACATGAAGAATTTTAAGGTATTTTTCTTTGTGTGGTAATTTGTAAAGATTTTGTGAGATATTTCTGGAATTTGCTAGGGTTTTGATAAGACTTAGGGAGTTTGTTGGGATGTTTGTGGAATTTTGTGGGATTTTTCTGGAATTTGTGGAATGTTTGTGGAATTTTGTGGAAATTGGAAAAGTTTTTGTGGGATGTTTCTGGAATTTGGTACAGTTTTGAGAAGATTTAGGGAGTTTGTTGGGATGTTAGTGGAATTTTGTGGGATTTTTCTGGAATTTGGTGGGATGTTTCTGGAATTTGGTGGGGATTTGCGAAGATTTTTCTGTAATATTGTGGGATGTTTGTGGAATTTTGTGGGAAGTGGAAGTGATTTTGTGGGATGATTCTGGAATTTGGTAGAGTTTTGAGAAGATTTAGGGAGTTTGCTTGGATGTTTGTGGAATTTGGTGGGATTTTTGTGGAATTTGGTGGGATGTTTCTGGAATTTTGAGGGATTTTGACTAGACTTGAAGAATTTTGAAAGAGTTTTCATAGATTGTGTGGTAATTTGTGGAGATTTTGTGGGATGTTTCTGGGATTTGAAAGACTTTGAGGAGACATGTAGTATTTTGAGGGTTTTTTTTATATTGTGAGGAAATTTGTCAAGATTTTGTGGGATATTTCTGGAATTTGGTAGGGTTTTGAGAAGATTTTTCTGGAATTTTGTGGGATGTTTGTGGAATTTTGTGGAAATTGGAAGAGTTTTTGTGGGATGTTTCTGGAAGTTGGTAGAGTTTAGTGAAGATTTAGGGAGTGTGTTGGGATGTATGTGGAATTCCGTGGAATGTTTTTGGAATTTGGTGGGAATTTTGAGGGATTTTGTAGGATTTTTCTGGAATTTGGTAGGGTTTTGAAAAGATTTTTCTGGAATTTTGCGGGATGTTTAGAGAATATTGTGGAAATTTTTGTGGGATGTTTCTGGAATTTGGTGGGGTTTTGAAAAGATTTAAGGAATTGTGTGGGATTTTTCTGGAATTTGGTAGACTTTGAGGAGACATGAAGGATTTTGAAGTATTTTCATAGATTGTGTGGTAATTTGTGGAGATTTTGGTGGGATGTTTCCGGAATTTGTTAGGGTTTTGAGAAGATTTAGGGAATTGTGTGGGATGTTTGTGTAATTTCTAAAGACTTTGAGGAGATATGAAGAATTTTGAGGTATTTTTCTTAGATTGTGTGGAAATCTGTAAAGATTTTGTGGGAAGTTTTTGGAATTTGGTGGGGTTTTGCGAAAATGTAAAGAATTTTGTGGGAGGTTTCTGGAATGTTGTGCGATTTTTTTGAAATGTTGTGGAATGTTCTGGAATTTAGTGAGATTTTGAGAAGACTTGAAGAATGTTGAGGGATTTTTCTAGGATGTGTGGAAATTTGTAAAGATTTTGTGGGAAGTTTCTGGAATTTGGTGGGGTTTTGAGAAGATTTTTCTAGAATTTTATGAGATGTTTCTGGAATTTGGTAGGGCTTTGAGAAGGTTTAAGGAGTTTGTTGGGATATTTGTGGAATTGTGTGGGATGTTTGTGGAATTTATAAGACTTTGAGGAGACATGAAGAATTTTGAGGTATTTTTCTTAGATTGTGTGAAAATTGGAAAAGTTTTTGTGGGATGTTTCTGGAATTTGGTAGAGTTTTGAGAAGATTTAGGGAGTTTGATGGGATGTATGTGGAATTTTGTGTGATTTTTCTGGAATTTGGTGGGATGTTTCTAGAATTTTGTGGGATTTTGGCTAGACTTGAAGAATTTTGAAAGATTTTTCTTAGATTGTGTGCAAATTGGTGGAGGTTTAGTGGGAAGTTTCTGGAATTTGGTAGGGTTTTGTGAAATTGTAAAGAATTTTGTATGAGGTTTCTGGAAGGTTGTGCGATTTTTTTGGAATGTTGTGGAATGTTCTGGAATTTAGTGAGATTTTAAAGAGACTTGAAGAATTTTGAGGGATTTTTCTAGGATGAGTGGAAATTGGAAAAGTTTTTGTGGGATTTTTCTGGAATTTGGTGGGGTTTTGAAAAGATTTTTCTGGAATTTTGTGCGATGTTTGCGGAATTTTGTGGAAATTTTTTGTGATTTTTGTGGCATGTTTCTGGAATTTGGTGGGGTTTTGAGAAGGTTTAAGGAGTTTGTTGGGATGTTTGTGGAATTGTGTGGGATGTTTGTGGAATTTCGAAAGACTTTGAGGAGACATGAAGTATTTTGAAGTATTTTCATAGGTTGTGTGGTAATTTGTGGAGATTTTTGTGGGATGTTTCCGGAATTTGTCAAGGTTTTGAGAACATTTAGTGAGTTTGTTGGGATGTTTGTGAAATTCCGTGGGATGTTTTTGGAATTTGTTGAAATTTTTGTAGAATTGCGTGGGATGTTTCCGGAATTTGGTAGGGTTTTGAGAAGATTTTTCTGGAATTTTGTGGGATGTTTGTGGAATTTTGTGGAAATTGGAAGAGATTTTGTGGGATGTTTGTGGAATTTGGTAGGGTTTTGAGATGATTTAGGGAATTGTGTGGGATGATGTTTAGAATTTCGAAAGACTTTGAGGGGACATGAAGAATTTTGAGGTATTTTTCTTAGATTGTGTGGTAATTTGTGGAGATTTTGTGGGATGTTTCTGGAATTTGGTAGGGTTTTGAGAAGACTTAGTGAGTTTGTTGGGATATTTGTGTAATTTTGAGGGATTTTTCTGGAATTTGGTGGAATGTTTGTGGAATTTTGTGGAAATTGGAAAGGTTTTGTGGTATGTTTCTGGAATTTGGTATGGTTTTGGGAAGATTTAGGGAGTTTGTTTGGATGTTTCGGGATTTTTGAGGGATTTTGACTAGAATTGAAGAGTTTTGAGTTTTCTTAGATTGTGTGCAAATTTGTGGAGATTTTGTGGGATGTTTCTGTAATTTGAAAGACTTTGAGGTGACATGAAGAGTTTTCAGGGTTTTTTTTAGATTGTGTGGAAATTTGTCAAGATTTTGTGGGATATTTCTGGAATTTGGTAGGGTTTTGAGAAGATTTTTCTGGAATTTTGTGGGATGTTTGTGGAATTTTGTGGAAATTGGAAGAGATTTTGTGGGATGTTTCTAAAATTTGGTAGGGTTTTGAGAAGATTTAGGGAATTGTTTGGGATGTTTGTGGAAATTCGAAAGACTTTGAGGAGACATGAAGAATTTTGAAGTATTTTTCTTAGATTGTGTGGAAATTTGTGGAGATTTTGTGGGATGTTTCTGGAATTTGATGGAGTTTTGCGAAAATGTAAAGAATTTTGTGGGAGGTTTCTGGAATGTGCGATTTCTTTGAAATGTTGTGGAATGTTCTGGAATTTGGTGAGATTTTGTGAAGACTTGAAGGATTTTGAGGGAATTTTCTAGGATGTGTGGAAATTTGGAATGTTTTTGTGGGAAGTTTCTGGGATTTGGTGGGGTTTTGAGAAGATTTTTCTAGAATTTTGTGAGATGTTTCTGGAATTTGGTAGGGCTTTGAGAAGGTTTAAGGAGTTTGTTGGGATGTTTGTGGAATTTTGTGGGATGTTTGTGGAATTTGTAAGACTTTGAGGACACATGAAGAATTTTGAGGTATTTTTCTTAGATTGTGTGGAAATTGGAAAAGTTTTTGTGGGATGTTTCTGGAATTTGGTATGGTTTTGAGAAGATTTAGGGAGTTTGTTTGGATGTTTCGGGAATTTTGAGGGATTTTGACTAGAATTGAAGAATTTTGAGTTTTCTTAGATTGTGTGCAAATTTGTGGAGATTTTGTGGGATGTTTCTGTAATTTGAAAGACTTTGAGGAGACATGAAGAATTTTGAGGTTTTTTTTTAGATTGTGTGGAAATTTGTCAAGATTTTGTGGGATATTTCTGGAATTTGGTAGGGTTTTGAGAAGATTTTTCTGTAATTTTGTGGGATGTTTTTGGAATTTTGTAGGATTTTTGTGGGATTTTGCAGGATATTGCTGGAGTTTGGTAGGGTTTTGAAAAGATTTTTCTGTATATTTGTGGGATGTTTGCGGAATTTTTGGAAATTGGAAGAGTTTTTGTGGGATGTTACTGGAATTTGGTAGAGCTTTGAGAAGATTTAGGGAATTGTGTGGGATGTTTGTGGAATTTCGAAAGACTTTGAGGAGACATGAAGGATTTTGAGGTATTTTTCTTAGATTGTGTGAAAATTTGTGGAGATTTTTGGGGGATGTTTCTGGAATTTGGTAGGGTTTTGCGAAAATATAAAGAATTTTGTGGGAGGTTTCTGGAATGTTGTGCGATTTTTTTGAAATGTTGTGGAATGTTCTGGAATTTGGTGAGATTTTGAGGAGACTTGATGAATTTTGAGTGATTTTTCTAGGATGTGAGGAAATTTGTAAGCTTTTTGTGGGAAGTTTCTGGAATTTGGTGGGGTTTTGACAAGATTTTTCTAGAATTTTGTGAGATGTTACTGAAATTTGGTGTTGTTTTGAGAAGGTTTAAGGAGTGTGTTGGGATGTTCGTGGAATTTAGTGGGATATTTCTGTAATTTTGAAGGACTTTGAGGAGACATGAAGAATTTTGAATAATTTTTCTTAGATTGCATGCAAATTGGAGGAGATTTTGTGGGAAATTTCTGGAATTTGGTAGACTTTGAAGAGACATGAAGGATTTTGAGGTATTTTTCTTAGATTGTGTGGAAATTTGTGGAGTTTTTGTGGGATGTTTCTGGAATTTGGTGGAGTTTTGCGAAAATGTAAAGAAGTTTGTGGGAGGTTTCTGCTGGAATATTGTGCATTTTATTTGGAATGTTGTGGAATGTTCTGGCATTAGGTGAGATTTTGAGGAGACTTGAAGAATTTTGAGGGATTTTTCTAGGATGTGTGGAAATTTGTAAAGTTTTTGTGGGATGTTTCTGGAATTTAGTGGGGTTTTGAGAAGATTTAGGGAGTTTGTTGGGATGTTTCTGGAATTTTGTGGGATTTTGACTAGACTTAAATCATTTTGAAAGATTTTTCATAGGTTGTGTGCAAATCTGTGGAGATTTTGTGGAATGTTTCTGGAATTTGAAAGACTTTGAAGAGATGTCGTGGTTTTAAACGAATAACTGAGAAAATTACTTATTTCTTGCTGTGAGATATGGATTAGAACAAGAGCAAAACAGGCCTAAAACTTAAAAGGAAAAAGGAAAGTTTATTGACAAACTACAATAATAAGAACACCAGAATAAACTTCCAGAAAACCTTTTCATCCCCTATCTACTCACTATTTCCTTGTTCACATGACAACAGAGACAAAAACTTTGGAACTTTGATGGTTAAAACAGTCCCAATTCTTGCTACAGTCTTTTCACCAGTCTTTGTAGAGAAACAGAAGTTTCTTCCTGTTAATTTATGGAGTTTCTCAGAAGAAAACTATTTTTGTTATAGTTTTCCATTGCCCTAATGTTTGCTGCCCAGAGCTGCTATTATTCGAGCCCACTCCTCCCATTTTCACATCACTCTGAGGTTTGTATGGGCCATGAGTCTAGGGGTAGCATTTTTAAGGATAAGTTATTCAAACGCAAAAAGTCTTCTTCATCTGTTCTGTGAGCTTCACTAGAAAACAGTTTTCTCATTGCCTCTCAAGGCTTCAAATCTCCCAGCACTTCACTATACCACAATTACTCTACTCTTTACTCAAATTTACAATTTGAACACTTTATTCCTCTCTAGATTCTGTATCATGAATTAAAGGAGTTCTTTTCAGAACTGTCCATCTCCATAGTTTTAACAGAAAGATATTTCAGCTTAATTAAAGCATCTTCTTAATTCTCTACCTTTTCTGAAGCTTCTTTTCTTTCCTGTCAGTGGTAGTTTATAAAGTCTGTTTTCATGTTGACCACTCTCTCTCTCTCTGGATAAAAAGATTAATCCGCAAGTCTCATCTGGGTAATGAAAGAGTTAAAATCTTTCCCAGGCTTTTTGTAGGTGGTTCGGTGATCTCTGCCAAACAGGAGCTGGAGCTGTCTGCGATGGAAAGTTCCTCATGGCTGCTCTGGAGAGTGTAGTCGCCGCTCCAGCCCGCTGCAAGTCCAGGGCCTCTCTCTTTCTTCACTCGGCATTTTCCAGTGAATTTAGTTACAGCAAAACCTGCAGCCGAGCCAGAGATCGGTTCGGCCTGGCCCGGGCCCGAGGAAAACCTTCCGCAGGCCCCCCGCCATCTGCCGGCCGGGACACGCGGCTGGCCCCGGCCCCGGCCCCGCCCGGCCGCATGGCCTGGGCAGGGAACGGGAGGCCTGGAGCTCTGCCACCCTTCACAGCCAGGAAACAAAGAGAACCAAGAGAGCTCTGGGTTTACACTTTAAGGTAGGGTTCACAAGTTGATCCCACTTTTCAATGGCGTAAACTGCTGTCAATTCTCAGCAATGACCGATAATTGGTCAGGAGAAAAGACTCCAGGCAGTTCCCAGCAACTCCAACTCCCTTAAAGGTAAAGTTAACTCCATGACAATATGATTATATTGCTTTAATTAAAGGTTTCAAGCTAGGTGTCGTGGTTTTAAACCAGTAACTAAAAAAACTACTTATTTTTTGTTGTGAGATATGGATTAGAACAAGAGCAAAACAGGCTTAAGACTTAAAAGTAATAAAGACAGTTTATTAACAAACTACAAGAATAAGAATACCAGAATAAACTTTCAGAAAACCTCCTTATCTTCTACATCTTAACTATTTCTCTGTACACATGACAACATAGAGACAAATAACTTTAGGATTCTGGTGGTTAAAAACAGTCTTAATTCTTGCTACAGTCTTTCATCAGTCTTTGTAGAGAAACAGAAGTCTCTTTCTGTTAGCTTACGGAGTTTCTCACGAGAAAACTATTTTTCATCATAGTTTTCTATTTCTCTAATTCCAGCTGCCCGGAAATCTGTCATTAGATCTTCTCCTCTCATTTCACATCTCCGAGGTGTGTATGAGTCACAGAGTTTAGGAATCTTATTTTTAAAGATAAGTTATTCAAAGGCAGAAGTCTTCTTCATTTGTCTCTGTGAGCCTTCCTAGAAAACAGTTTTCTCTTTACCCCCCAAAGCTTCAAAATCTTCACTCAACTCAATTCCAGCAACTCACAGTATCACAAGTACTCTCTCTCTCTTCTGCTCAAAAGTTACACTTTGAATATCTCATTCCTCCTAATACTCTTATCATAAATTAAAAGAGTCTTTTTATACTATTATTGTCCATCTCCATAGCTTTAACAGAAAAATATTTCAGCTGTAAAGCATCTCCTTATTCTCTCTTTCTTATTTAAACTTAACTCTTTTCTTCACTGTTTTTAGTAGTTCTATGATGTCTCCTCTATGTTGATTGTCTCTCTCTCTGTCTTTCTGAGAAAAAGAGTAATCTGTATGTTTATCCAGGTAGTAAAAGAATTAAAAGCTTTAAGAAAACTGCAAGAGTTCATGGTGTTAAGTTTCAGTCTAGCAACAAAAACTGAAAACCAAGCTCGGCTGACCAGCGCTGCTTCTCTTCCCCCTCTCCCCCTCCACCCCGCGGCCTTGTCGGCCTGGAGAGGGTGGGGGGAAGGCCAAGACAGAGCCTGCTACCTTGTCAGAAGCCGGAAACCAAAGAGGGCAAGAGAATTCTGTCTGTACTTCTTAAGGGGGTGTTTACAAGTTGAATTCACTTTTTAATGGTCAGATCTGCTGTCAATTCTTGGAAATGACCGATAATTGGTCAGGAAGAAAAACTCCCATCAGCCACCAGCAGCTTCAACTTCCTCTCCCTCCAAGCTGTCTTAAAGGTAAAGCTACCCCATGACACTAGGACAGCAGTGCTCCCCACAATTTTTCATCAGTTAGTTCTTTTTGAGGCTAAATTTGATTAATGAGAGGGGTTTCCCTCTCCATTGTTTCTTTGGTGAGTAAGCATTCTTTGAATTTTCAACCCATTCCTCTCTTCGGGCCACTGGCAAGAGATGGGTCTCATTCCTTTCTTCATCTAATTGTTTCTGCAAAATTTCAACTAGGTTTTGAAAGGAGATGTCATGGTTTTAAACCAGTAACTAAAAAATTACTTATTTCTTGCTGTGAGATATGGATTAGAGCAAGAGCAAAACAGGCTTAAAACTTAAAAAGGGATAAAGAAAGTTTATTAACAAAACTACAAGAATAAGAACACCAGAATAAACTTCCAGAAAACTCTTCTGTCTCTCACTACTTGACCATTTCTTTGTATACATGACAACATAGAGACAAAAAAAATTTTGAACTTTGGTGGTTAAAAACAGTCCCAATTCTTGCTACAGTCCTTTCATCAGTCTTTCTAGAGAAACAGAAGTCTCTTTCTGAGAACCTATGGAGTTTCTCACAAGAAAACTATTTCTGTTACAGTTCTCTGTTGCTCTGATGCCAGCTGCCCGGAAATCTGTCATCAGTTCTTCTCCTCTCATTTCACATCGCTCTGAGGTGTGTATGGGCCATGAGTCTAGGGATGTCATTTTAAGGATGAGTCATTCAAAGGCAAAAGTCTTCTTCATCTGTCTCTGTGAGCTTTCCTAGAAAACAGTTTTCTCATTGCCCCCAAGGCTTCAAAATCTTCGCTTTACTCAGTTCCAGCAACCCACTGTATCACAATTACTCTCTCTTTTGCTCAAAAATCCACACTTTGAACACTCCAAGCTTCCCAATACTCTGTCATGAATTAAAGGAGTCTTTTTAAGCTATTATTGTCCATCTCCATAGCTTTAACAGAAAGGTATTTCAGCTTGTAAAGCATCTCCTTATTCTCTCTTCCCCATTTAAAACTTAACTCTTTTCCTCACTGTTTTTACTGGTTTTATGATGTCTTCTTCATGTTGAGTGTCTCTCTTTCTCTGTCTTTCTGGGAAAAAGGAGTAATCTGTACGTTTTATTCAGGTAGTAAAAGAATTAAAAGCTTTAGAAAAGCTGCAAGAGTTCATGGTGTCAGGTTTCAGTCCAGCAGCAGAAACTGAAAACTAAACCAGGTTGGCCGGCTCTGCTTTCTTTTCCTCCGTGCCCCCCCCGCCCCCGTCCCCCCCCCTTCGTCCTCTGCGGCCTTGTCCGGCTTGGGGGGGGAGGGGGCAGGGGAGAAGGAGGAGGCCACGACAGAGCCTTGTTACCTTTTCAGAAGCCGGAAACAAAAGAGCGGACCAGAGTGCTCTGACTTTACATATTAGGGCGGTGTTCACAGTTTGAATTCACTTTTTAAGGGTCAAAACTGCTGTCGGTTCTTAAAAATGACTGATAATTGGTCAGGAGGAAAGTCTCCCATCAGCCACCAGCACCTTCAACTTCCTTAGCTCCTAAAATCAATATAAAGGTAAAGCCACCCCATGACATCAATTAAAGACAGGAATGGGAGCGTGGTGGGGAAAAAGGGTTTCTGGAAGTTCTATTCTGCATTCTTAACCTTGTAGTTTGGTTAATAAACTTACTCATTCCTTTAAGTTTTAAGCTTCTTTTGCCCTTCTCATCATCCACATCTCACAGCAAGAAATGAGTAAGTTTTACAGTGATTTTCTAACTAATGCTTTAAAATCACGACAGGCGTAACAGAGAGTGGAACACTGGGGCTGTGCCTGCTGTGGTGTCACAGAGAGGAGAACACTGGGGCTGTCCCTGCTGTCGTGTCACAGAGAGGGGGAAATTGGGACAGTCACAGCAGTGGTGTCACAAAGAGGAGGACATGGTAGCTATCACTGCTGTGGTGTCACAGAGAGGAGAACACTGGGGCTGTGCCTGCTGTGGTGTCACAGAGAGGAGAACACTGGGGCTGTCACTTGTGCTAGTGTGTGTTAGATTGACATTTATGAAAAAAAGAGAAGCAGCTAAGGAAGTTAAGGTTGCTGGAAACTGATTGGAGATTTTTGTCCTGGCCAATACCTGGCCATTTCTGGAATTGACAGTAGTTTTGCCCATTGAAAAGTGACATGAAGCTGTGAACACCACCCTTTCAATTTTAAGCCTGGGAATTTCTCTTTCTCTTTGCTTTCTGGCTTTTGAAGAGGTAACAGGGCTCTGGTTCAGCCTCCGCCGCTCCACGTCAGACAAGGCCGCGGCGGGGAGCGGGGCTGGCTGGAGTTCTGCGGTTCCTGGTGCTGGATGGCGACTGTGAAGTGACAGGAGCCCTTTCCCAGAGGGGCTGAAGCCCTTGCAGGGCTCGCTGCGCCTTGTGCAGCGGGGCTGCCGGGTCAGGCCACTTCCGGGCTCGAGTGCAGTTTCTGACGCTGCTGGCTTTCAGCAGAGACTGCCGAGGAAGGGGAGGGAAAGCTCCTGAGCTGCGGCGTGTTGAGACAGTGGCCACACTCCTCCAGAGCAGCTACCAAAAATCTTCCATGGCAAACGGCTCCAGCCGCTGCTTCGGCAGAGATCAAGGCCTGGGCAAGAGTTTAACCCTTTCACTAGGCAGATGAGACTTGCAGATTAATCCTTTTTCCAGAGAGAGGGGAAGAGAGAGGGATCACCATGGAAAGAGACAGCATCAAGGATCAAAGGCAGCAAGGGAAGGAATTAACCCTCAGATGGAAAGACAATGAGGAGATGCCAGAATAAGCTGAAGTTTTCTTTTGTTCTTTTGTTTGTATGGAGAGGGACAATAATGTCCTGAAAAAACTCCTTTCATTCCTGAAAGAGTATTTTGGGGGGAATGGAGTATTTCAAAGTGTAGATCTGAGCAAAAGTAATTCATTGATAAAGCTGAGTCAAGGGTGAAGTGGTTGTAATCCTAGGAGATGCTGGAAGAGAAAAGGAGAAGTGAGAGTTGTTGAAGATTTGTGGCTCTTAAGAGACAAAGCAAAAATTTCTGTTTCCAGAGATGGCCACAGAGACAAATGAAGAGAACTTTTGCCTTGGAAGATCTCATCCTTCAAAGGACACCCCTTGAATCATGGCCCAAGAACACAACTCAGAGTGGTGTGAAATGGGAGGAAAGGACTGATGGCAGAGTTTTCTGGGCCACTGGCATCAGAGCAATAGGAAGCCACGAGAAAATGGTTTTCTTATGAAAAACTCCATAGACTGACAAAAAAGAACTTCTTTTTCTCGACAAAGACTGCTGAAAAGACTATAGCAAAGTTTGGACTGTTTTAACCACCAGGGTTTGTTTTTTTTCCTCTATGTTGTCAATTAAAGACAGGAATGGCAGCGTGGTGGGGAAAAAGGGTTTCTGGAAGTTTTATTCTGCTTTCTTAACCTTGTAGTTTGGTTAATAAACTTACTCATTCCTTTAGGTTTTAAGCTTCTTTTGCCCTTCTCATCATCCACATCTCACAGCAAGAAATGAGTAAGTTTTACAGTGATTTTCTAACTAATGCTTTAAAACCACGACAGGCGTAACAGAGAGTGGAACACTGGGGCTGTGCCTGCTGTGCTGTCACAGAGAGGAGAACACTGGGGCTGTCCCTTCTGTGGTGTCACAGAGAGGAGAACACTGGGGCTGTGCCTGCTGTGCTGTCACAGAGAGGTGGAAACTGGGACATTCACAGCGGTTGTGTCACAGTGTCATGGGGTGGTTTTACCTTTATGGTAGTTTTGAGAGCTAAGGAAGTTGAAGGTGCTGGTGGCTGATGGCAGTCTTTCCTCCAGACCAATTATCAGTCATTTCTAACAATTGACAGCAGTTTTGACCATTAAAACGTAGAGTCACCCTGTGAACACCTCCTTAAGATGTAGAGTCAGAGCACTCTTGTCCTCTTTTGTTTCTGGCTTCTGAAAAGGTAACAAGGCTCTGTCTTGGCCTCCTCCTCTCCCCCCCCGCCCTCCAGGCCGGACAAGGCCACAGAGGACGAAGGCGGGGGCGGAGGAAAAGAAAGCAGAGCCGGCCAACCTGGTTTAGTTTTCAGTTTCTGCTGCTGGACTGAAACCTGACACCATGAACTCTTGCAGCTTTTCTAAAGCTTTTAATTCTTTTACTACCTGAATAAAACGTACAGATTACTCCTTTTTCCCAGAAAGACAGAGAAAGAGAGAGACAATCAACATGAAGAAGACATCATAAAACCAGTAAAAACAGTGAGGAAAAGAGTTAAGTTTTAAATGGGGAAGAGAGAATAAGGAGATGCTTTACAAGCTGAAATACCTTTCTGTTAAAGCTATGGAGATGGACAATAGTAGCTTAAAAAGACTCCTTTAATTCATGACTGAGTACTGGATCCCACACTGAGCCTGTACACAGTCATGTTGCCGGATCTCGTGGCCAGGTTAAATCTTGTGAAACTTGGAATCAAGATTGTTGGCTGAATTTAACAGCTGTACAATTGTCCTCCAAAGTTGTTTGTGGCAAAAACAATACCAAATACTGGGGAGAGCTTAATGTTCATGTTGTAATACCTACCACACAGCCACCAATTAGACTGACTCCAAAAATTTCTGAAACTGGACCCTATGTAATCAGGAAAACTGGCCAACAACAAATGCTATTTAATCCAGCATGGTCTATCAAACTGTGATGGATTGGCATTTAAGAAAACAAAGAGAAACACCTAAGGAAGTTCAAACCGCTGGAGCCTGATGGGAGTTTGTCTCCTAGCCAACAGCTGGTCATTTCTAAGAATTGACAGCAGTTCTTAACCATTGAAAAGTGAGACACCACCTTAAGACCTAAGCCTGGGAATTTCTTGGTCTCTTTGTTTTCTGGCTGTGAAAGGTAACTGAGCTTTAGCTGGCTTCCCGTCCCCGGCCCAGCCCATGCGGCCCGGGCAAGGGCTGGGCTGGGCCTGCCGCGGCTCCCGGCCGGGAGATGGGGCCTGCGGGGCTTGCCCCGGGCTCTGGCCGAGCCAGGCCGGTCCCTGGCTTGGCTGCAGTTTTTGCTGTGACTGAATTCACCAGAGACTGCCAAGTAAGGAAAGAAAAGAAGCTCTTGACCTGCGGCGGGCTGAGACAGTGACCACACTCTCCAGAGCAGCCATGAACAATCTTCCATCGCAGACAACTCCAGCTGCTGCTCCGGCAGAGATCACAGAACCATCTACAAAGCCTGGGCAAGATTTTAACTCCTTCATCACCCAGATGAGACTTTCAGATTAATCCTTTTTTTCCAGAAAAAGAAAAATATAGTAATCAACATGTAAAGAGACTTTATAAACTATCAGAGACAGTAAAGAAAAGAGTTAAGCTTCAGAAGAGGTAGAGAATAAGGAGATGCTTTAATTAAGCTGAAATACTTTTCTGTTAAAGTTATGGAGATGGACAATAGTGTCCTGAAAAAACTCCTTTAATTCATGACAGAGTATATAGGGAGGAATGGAGTGTTCAAAGTGTAGATTTTGAGCAAAAGGTGGAGGAATTGTGATACAGTGAAGTGCTGGAACAGAGTGGGGAGAAGTAATAGTTGAAGATTTGAAGCCTTGAGAGGCAAAGAGAAAATTTCTTTTTTCCAGGGAAGCTCACAAAGACAAATGAAGAGAACTTTTGCCTTTGAATAACTCATCCTTAAAAATGACATCCCTAGACTCATGGCCCATTACACACCTCAGAGTGATGTGAAATGGGAGGAGAAAATATGATGACAGATTTCTGGGCATCAGAAAAATAGAAAGCTATAACAAAAATAGTTTTCTTGTGAGAAACTCCATAGATTAGCAGAAGAAGACTTCTGTTTCTCTACAAAGCCTGATGAAAAGACTCTATCAGGGATTGGGACTGTTTTAAACACCTGAGTTCCAAATTTTTTTGTCTCTATGTTGTCATTTGAATGAGGGAATGGTTAAGTAGTGGGGGATAAAAAGGTTTTTCTGGAGGTTTATTCTGGTGTTCTTAATCTTGTAGTTTTGTTAATGAACTTACTTTATTCCTTTTAAGTTTTAAGCCTGTTTTGCTCTTGTTCTAATCCACATCTCATAGCAAGAAATAAGTAAATTTTCTAGTAATTTTTTAGTTACTGCTTTAAAACCATGACACTTTTGTAGTCTAAAAAAATTGCTCCTTTGAAAAAGAAGCCAAATTTTAAATTATAATTTACTTTTTTTCTCTCCTTTTTTAAACTACTCAGGGCTTCATATAATTCTATTTTATAGCAAAAAGAACATTTGCCAAAAAAGCTTTAAAACAAATAGCCAAGCACTGATACATGGTAAAATGCTGATCTTTTTATCTTTTTTTTTACCATTTCTTATCAGTGTTTTTTCTTCTTCTTTTCACTGCAATAGCATCACAAGTAAGGAGAAAGAAAAAAGGCCACAGTCCATCATCATTTTCATCATTTTACAGAAATTTCTAAAAAATTTTGGGAATGAGGATGGGCAAAATCAGAACTACAAGAACAGGAGGCAACTGCAAGTCCCATCAGAAAGAAACCGGGATTTTCCTGGAAAAAACCAAAATGCAATAACATTGATAAACACAAAAGAAATTCCCAAATAAAATGAAAAATTTGGGCCCTCCCAGGCCTTGGTAACCTGTTGTGTTGGAATTTCTCCTATTCCACCTCCAAGTTATTCTTTTCTCTCGCACTGTATTAGGAACGGCGAGGAGTACGACACTGACTCCCTTGGCTGCGTTGTCCAAGAGAGCAAAGTTTATTATTCTTAATCTTCTTTTATACACATGTTCGAGAAGATCTGACAGGTAAAACTCTCATTGCTCATTAAAGGTACACATCACCTTCATTGCTTAAGTGGAACACCAGCCCTTGACTAAACAACACCTGCCAAAGGTGTCCTTTAACAAGGACTGTTGGGATTCCTTCTTATGCTTTCCCAGGCCAGAGTGAGAAGCCTGTGTGACTCAGTTTCACACAGGCTCTGTGCTCCCTGCCTGCTTTCAGCATCCATACGCATCCAGTGCATTTGGTTGGAATGTTATCCTTTCTTTCCCTTCTTAAAAATGCTTTGTTTCCCAGTTCCTTTGTGCTTGTTTCTACTGCGATTTCCCCATTCCCTGCACTATCCGGTATTTTTCTGGATCTGGATTCTCTCCTGCCTCACTCCCCGCTGTCTCAGACACCTGAAATCCCGCCCCCAAAAAAATCCCCAAAACTCTCAGAAGACTGAATCAGCACAACTTGTATCAGCACCATCACCAGAGTGTTCCTCGACAAACAGGCAGATTATTTGGGATGAGAACCCATCATCCAGCAGATCCATGAATTCCTTCAATGTGGAGCTGGAAAAAGCTGCTAAAATCAGGATTTTGCCATTCTGGGAGTGTTTTGGAGCCCAGGTTTATTCCCATGGGGAATAAAATCCTTCCTGGTTTGAACCAATCCATTTGGAAGGCTGCACATGGCTCACCTGGGCTGGGAAAAAGCAGAAAAATCCTGGATCACACACCTGAGGGAGGGGTCTGTTAATCCTGGCTCATCCCACAAACTTCCATTCCTCAATCAGGGAAGGATGGATTAGGGAAATCCCCCGTCCAGGAGCACCTATGGCACCTCCCAAAAAAACATTTCCTTCTTTTTCCAATTCCAGGAACCAAATTCCTGGATTATTTCCCATCAGGAAATGGGGTTAATTAAAGATCAGGTTTTTTCCCAGCATTCTGGTCTCAAGCACTCCAGTGATTCTGCTGATCTCTATCCCAAGTGTGATTCAGAGGGTTGGGATCTCCTGGAAAAGGGGATTGATGGTTTCTTCCTTGGAAACCCCAGGGCTCTGGTCCTGGCACATCCTGGCATTCTCACCCCCCTCAGATAAACCTGCTCCAATCTGGAGCCCCAGGGAAGCACCAGAGCAGCCGGCTGTCAGGAACAAGGCAAATCAAGCCTGGGGGCTGCTCATGGAGCTGGATCAAGATGCACCTGGGAGCCCTCAGCAATCCAGCCAGCACCACATGGGCAGGAGGACACAGATGGTGCTGTCAGGCTGGGACAGGGCTTGTGCCTTCAGCAGAACCACCAAAGGCCAAGGGGCTTCTGGCCATTTTCCCTGCACCACTGCACACCTGGGCAGCTTGCTGAGCACAAAGACCCTTTTCCCCCTCTTCCCCTATGCCCTGCAGACCCTGGGCAGCAAAAGAACAGTCTTGCAGTCTGTTTATTAGAACACATCTTTTATTTATACACTACAGAAAAATGATAAAAGAACAGTCTTGAAATAAATGGAGAATGCCTTGCAGATCAGGTCCCTGTGGAGCTCCAGCAGCACAGCCAGGCACAGCCCCACGGACGAGGCCGTGTTCTTTTCCCAGCTGTGCATCTCTTTAAATACCTTCATGCAGTCTTTGGTTATTTCACTAATGGTGTGGGTGGGATTCTTATTTTTCTTTTTGAGAATTTCTTGGAAGGCTTCCTGATACAAAATGAAGGTGCCATCACTGATCTTTGATGGGATAATATCTTCCTAGTGTTTTTTCAACTGCTTTATTTTGGTTTCTTTACGCTTTGATGGCTTTTGAATTTTTTCCTGTGGCTGCTCTTCTGTTTTTCTGTTAGTTTGTAATCCAATTGAGGCTTGTTGTTTTAACATCAGATAGCATCTCTTGTCACTGATTTGTTTTGCAGTTTTGGATGGGATGTGTTCAGCAATCAGTTTATTAATGTTTTTATTACCCTCATATTGTTTTATTAGTTGGATTAGCAGATTTTCCTCCTCTTCACTCCAGCATTTCTTGTGGGCTCCTCTTGCTGATGTTTCTTTTGGTCTCATGGCTTCTAGCTTCTCCTGGTTTCTGACTGCTGGATGTGCAATTCTTTTATGTTGTCCCAGTCCAATTTTAGTTTGAAAACTCATCTGGCATACATTGCAGGGCCATTTTCCTGGGGATGGTTTTTTTATTTTACCTTTGCATTTTGGATAGTGGCAGGCAATGCTGTGAAAATTTGTATTTTCCAAATCACATTTGGTGCATTTAAATTTGCATTCTCTAATTCCATGTGCTCTGAGTAAATGTTCAATTAATCCAGGCATTTTATTCGTTTTAATACCGCAGCACGGGCAGGGTGGATTCTCATCTGGAACTGATATGACAGGGCAGTCTTCTGATTCCCCATTGTTTGGTGGTTGAATAGTGGTTTCCTCTGGCTCTGATAAAACTGCTGCTTCTTCCTGGGTGGGTGGGGGTGTGGCAGTCTTTTCCTGGCTCTTATCAATCCCGTTATCATCTAGAGATAAGCAAGTCATTGTATCATCACAGTACACATCAGGGTATTCCTCCAGCCCCTCCCGCCCCACACAATGGGCATTACATTCTTCGGCACAATGCATCGAGTTGTAGAACTCCAGTTTTAAACTTTTCCAAACCTCCCTTTCCAATTCTGAGGGTTTAAAATTTGGGTTTTGTGGCGATTTTATATGCCAGTCTTTAAAATTAGTTTGAGTTGCCGTGGACACACGGAGTAGCTTTAAAGCCTTTACCGTGGTGCCGTTTCAAAGTAAAACTAAGTCCAATTGAGGGAATATTGACTAACAGCACCCCCTCAAGCGCTGTCAGCTTTGCCCAACTTGACCGCGGGCTCGGTTTCAGGCAGGGAGCTTTTAAGGAGCTTCTGCCGATAACTTTTCGACGCAAAATCGTGAAACTGCACTTTGGGTGGCGAGTCCAAAGGCAGGGAGGCAGTGAAAAACACAACCTCACTCACACTGGGGCAGAAATCAGCTAGTTACCCTTGCGGGTATCCAGCGGGACCACGAGGAGGTCTGATTTCAGCGGCTAGGCCCAGTTAGGAATGCAAACTTACCTCTGTTAAGAGTCATAGTGACTCGACTCGAGTCGCCGGCAGAGGCGGCGAGCGGGCGGCCGCTTGCACAGGCTGGCAACGGGGCGTCCCCACCCCGCGGGGAGCAGACACGGCACCAGCCAGCAAGCGGCACCTCGGGGCGGACAGCGGGGAAAAGGAAGCAGGCGGAAGCGGGCGGTGGGACGCGGCTGGAAGCCGCCGGCCCCCGGCGTGACTCGACTCGAATCCCCGGCAGAGGCGGCGAGCGGGCGGCCGCTTGCACAGGCCGGCTCTTCGGCGCTCCGCGCAGGTCTTTGGCCCCGGGCCCGCCTCCGGGGGCTCGCCGGGCGGCCCCGCCCTCTGACGTCACCCTGCCTTGGCACCGCCTTCTGGGCTTTCCCCGCCCCCCTGCGGCTTGGGTTCGGGCCGCCGCCGTCGGCCCCTCCCCGCCCACGGCCCAGGCGGCTCCTCAAGCGGCCGGCCGCTCGGCACCGCGACAGCGCCTGCGGGGGCTGAGGAGCGGGCCGACGGGGCCGCCGGCGGCTTGAGGCTCGGTCTCCTCCCTTTCCGAGGAAGCTTTCTCGCCGGCGCTCTCTCGGAGGCTTTCGCTCCGACGGCGGCTTCCTTCCCGCTCGCCCCCGGCCGGCCCCACCGAAACCTGCAGGCGGACGGCAGCCCCGCTGACCGAGCCGGCCGGGCAGAAACCGAGGCGGGAGCAGGGCCGCCATCTGCTCGGGCCCAGACGCGGGAGGGAGCGCCGCCGGCTTCTGAGGGCTCCCTCCTTCCCTCTCAGGGAGACGCGAAGGCGGCGAGGCGCTCAGGCCGATAGGGGAGAGCCGCTCGACGCGTCCCACGGCGGCCCGCCGGCCGACAGCAGGTCTGCCCAGCCGCCGGCCGACAGCAGCCACCAAAGGCCGCTCGCGTGCCACTGGGCTCCACCCCAAAGGCCGCCAACTGCCGAGGGCCGCTGTCCTGGTTTAGGGCAAATTTGGGAGAAAACCTCCAATGGGCCTCCCCCCGGGAAGCAAACCCAGGTGGCCCTTTTCTCCCACCCCTCAACCGGTTCGGAAGAGATTTCTCTGAGAGAAGTGGAAAAATCCTGTTTATTTCACAGGCACAGCTCTACCCAGCACAAGAATGAATGATATCAAATTACAAAACCTCTCGCCATTCAGAAGAGATGACGAACTTCAGAGGGTCTCTTTCCTGTGGGTGTTCGCTCTGTTATCAGTCCCTCTGGTGCTGGAAAATGCCGCTGCCCAAGCTGGGCTCCCGGTAGTCCACGGGTGCAAGCTCCCGGTGCTCCCCCGAGTCCCCAGTCCAGAGCAGGTTCGATTCGTTTCAGAAAAAGGGAAAGAAAACAGTCCAGGAAGACCTCTCTGCTCTGGCTAGTTGGAAAGCCAAGGCGATCTGTGTCTTGTTGTCTGTCTGTGCTGTAGTCAAAACTCCCGATGTGGGGGGGCAAGTACAGTCTGATAACAGGCTCAGTGCTTCTTTTCCACTCACTTTTAGATGGAATATTAAGAATACAAAATCTGTGTCTGGGTTAGGTGGACGAATGGGGATACAATTTAACATCATAATCAACCCAGGACACGGGGGGTCCCTCAATTTTTTTTTTCTGGAGGTTCACCCCCTCCCCCAATATTTCCTCCATCCCCTTCCCCCCAAACTGAGGTGAGAAAATGTTTTTTTAATTTTTTCTCTGGCTTTTTTTTTTTTTACCTTCCCCCCCCCCTTTTTTTTTTTCCTTTTTTCATCTTTTTATTTATTTACACTTAATTTGGGGGGCCGAGGGGCAGGAATTTTGGGGTGGGGTCACCTGGGGGGACAGGAAACAGGGAGACCCCCCTCCCCAAAAAAACGGGAAAAATCCTGAGATTTCTGGTGTTTCTCCCCCCACCCGCGGCGTGAAAAAATTTATGTTCTCAGATTTTTGGTGATTTTTAGGGAGAGAGTTGCAATTTTGGTGGAGGTTTTGGGAAGGCTTGCTGTTTTTTGGGGAGTTCTCCCAGGATTTGAGGTGGAATTGGAGAAATTTGGGGGTTCAGATGGAAATTTGGGGTTTTGGGGCGAAACTCTGAAGGTCCTGGGGGGAATTTTGGGGTTTTAGGGCAAGAATTTAAGGATTTTTTTTCTAACATTTGGGTGTTTGGGGAGGAAGTTTGGGACTTTGGGGAGAACTTTGGGGTTTTTAGGGAGAGGATTTGGGATTTGGGGAAAAAAATTGGGGATTTGGGGGGGAAAATTTGGTGGTTTTGGGGGGAAATTCAGGGGTCCTGGTGGAGTTCTGATTTTGGGAAGGGGATTTGGGGAGGATTTTTTGTGTTTTGGGGGAATTTCCATTGATGGGGAGAGGTCCTAATCCCAGTGAGGAGGGGCATTTTGGGGAGGCCTGAATTTGGGGAGGGGTCTCAGGGAGGATTCCCAATTTTGGAGTGAGATTTGGGGGATTTTCCAGCGATGGGGAGGTGTCTTGGGGGTGGGATTTGGGGAGGGGTCTCATTGGGGCACCATCCTGAGCTGGAAGCGGGGGAGATGTTGGGAGTGGAATTTGGGGAGCGTAATAAATGGAAATGATTTGTGCTAACTAAATTGTAACTATTTGGAAAGTTATTCTTAGAAGCAATCAAGGGAATTGGTGATACAAGGCAGATGTACCCCTTTGCAGATGTTACGTGTTGAAATTAAGGTACAGGATGTAGTTTTGAGATAAGTGGTGTCCCAAGAAGAAATCAACCTTGAGATGGATAAAGTTGGAACAACTTTAGGCATAGGCCTGAAGATTATGAAGTGTAAGACTAATTAGTGGAACACAATGCTTATTTACATAACACTTAGTACCCATGCAAAACCTGTAAGGTTATCCAGAGGACAATGAGGATGAGCGTAAGCCTTCATCCAAAATACCATCGAAAGGAGACTGAAGACCCCCTAGCAACAAGTGAGGCTTGCGCCATGAAGAATAGTGATGTAAAATTAAAGAATCAAAAATAGGAGGAGACTTAGGGGAAACATGAATGAATATGTATAAGCATACAGTATATAAGTTTAGTTTGAATTGCTTTGTTTTGGTACGTGAGGCAGGGTGAGAAGCCCTGCCCATACCCCAGTCAGTTTTGCTCATGCTTTAATCATACTCAATTACTAGCAAATTATATTCACATATATATATATATGAAGATATTCACTAAATTGTACTCTTTTACTGAATTGTTTTCCTTTTATACCAAATTTCTATTCAATCCACTAAATAGTATTATTTTATTATATTGCATCCTTGTATTCAATTCACTAAGTTGTATAATTTTTTCCCTTGTTATTTAATTGCTGTTAATTCAATAGATCTTGTTGTCTGATTTTAATTTCATTTACAACAGCACCAAGAAGAAAAGGGGCTTACTGAGAGCAAGCAAACCTAATCCTCTGCCAGGACACAAATTTAGAGGGCAAAAAATTAAAAAACCCCACAGCATCAGCCCAGCTTCCCAGTGAGAAGGGTTGGAACTCTCTGCCCTCAACACTTCCCCAGCAGGTTTACAAAGGTAACTGGGATCTAAGCTGTGCCCTCTGAATCAACAGAGCCAGCCTCCCTTCAAGCTGAAGAACCACAGCCCCAGTTATAGCCCTGGGTGCCTCCTGTGCCCCAGAGAATGGCCCAGCTCACCCGGCCCAGACTGGCCCGAGCAGCCCAGACTGGCCTCGAGGGATGGGCTCCACCTGCCCGCTGTGCCCACAGGCCGGGCCCAAGGGCTCGCCTTGGGCTGGGAGGCTTCCTCCCAGCTCTGCAAAACCTTGGCCAAGACTGTCCCCTTTGCTGTGCTGAGAAGAGTAAAAACCACTCTCAGTTTAACCCCACTGCACTCCTCATGGGGAATCCCTGCACACCTTAGGAGAGAGCCCAAATTTGCCCTGTGTGCCTCATGAGGTGCAGGCCCAGGTGATGCCGCTGAAGGAAATGTGCCCTCACAGCCCAGGGACGCTCAGCATGGGCTCCCCCAGCCCCTCGGGGCCCCACCGCTGGTCACGGCAGCCCCTGCCTGGCTCCTGCCTGCCCACACCGTGGGCACCCCCGGCTGCTCCTGGACATGGAGCTCAGCCAAGGCTGGTGCCGTGTGGGCTTTGCTGGTGGTACCAGCTGGACACTGGGGTGACAGCTCCATCTCTTTATTTGAAAAAAAACCATGGGCAAACCCCTGCTCTGGTGGACAGGGGCTGCCCAATTTCAGTCCTGGCCAGGGAACAGGGCCAGGGGGCTCAGGGGCAGAGGGTCTCGCTTGGGAGGTGTGGGTCTTGGGATGCCCTCAAGACGGGGATGCAGCCGCAGCACAGCAGATGGGGAGAGATGTGAAGAGCGAGGATAACAGGTCAGCTTCTCAGAGACTAAAATCTTTGGCTGCTCTTCTGAAGCTGCAGAGGTGCTCCTGTGGAGAGAGGAGGTGGCTGAGGCCCCCAGCTACTGCTGGCACTCAGGGACCCTCCTGCACAGCAGGGCCCAGAGCGGCCAAGGCTCCCCAGCATGGCTGGAGCTGCTGGCACAGCTTGGCCCAGCTGGACAGCTGCCCCTCCAGGCCCCAGCGAGCAGGGGATGGCTCTGGGCAGGGTCCCTGACCAGGAGCGGGCCCCAGAGCACCTCTGCCTTTCAAGGGCAATCTCATACCTGCTCTTTCTCCTGCCCACCTTGCTTTGCCTCTGCCTGCTGCTCCTGGGGCTGCTCTTGGCCAGGCAGCCTCAGTGGGAGCCAGCACTGGCTGCAGCCCCAGCGGGCTCGCCAGGACAAGGCCCAGCAATTAAGAGGCCAATGAAAGGCCTGGGCAGCAGCAGAACTCTCAGCAGAGTTATTTGGGCAACCAAGGCCTATCCACAAGTGCACAGCAGCCTCACTGGGAATGTTTCCTGACTATGAGCAGCCTTTCAAGAAGCTGTTTGAGGCCGAGATTGCAAAACACTCACCGTTTTCCCTTCTGGCAATACCAGATTCCGGCACAGCACATCATCAGGAAAACTGCTCCACCAGCCACAATGGCCATTAACTTAATCAAACCATCTGTTCCCTGGTAGAAAACTCTTCTCATGCTCTCCCAGATCTTCTGAGCATGTGCTGTGGTGCCAGCTGCATCTGTGGGAGCAATGGGCAGCGTGAGCCTTTGCTGTGCTCCATTGCTGAGCTGGCAGCATGCTGGATACAGCCAGGACGTCCTCTGTTTCCCCCAGAGCTGGGGCCTGCAGGCACCTTGCCACCCCTTGGCACAAGACTGCTCAACCCCCTGAGCTCGAATGGCACAATTTCTCTGTGCTGTGCTGGTCTTCTCCAGGCAATACTTGTCAAAGACATGGGTAAGGATCAGGAAAATGCCCAAGGTTTTGGAAATGCTCCAGGGCCACCCCTCTTCCAAACAGACCCTAAACCTGAACTAGCCTGAGACTGGAAATTTTCAGGGGATCTCAAGGTGTGCGTGGCCCATGGTGCAGTTTGGGCTCCCTGTCACCTGATGCCAAATGCTTTCCTGCAGAGGCTGGGGAGAAGCTGCAGCCAGGCCAGGCTGGGAAACAGCCCTGTAGGCCATGAAAGCAGCAGTGGGGCAGCAAGGCTGCCATGGATTCCTTCCTGCTGTGCCAGGCACACGGCGTGTCCAGATGTGCAGAGAAAGCCCCCGGCTGCTGAGTGTCAGGAGGAGGCTGAGGGACATGGACCCACCATGGCGTCCCTCCAGATCATTCAGGATTACGTCCAGGTGTTTGAGTTCCCCCATTGCTACATTACTATCTCCTATAGGTTTGTTCTTCTTTCTCAGGGGACCATTATATAAAGTATTTGCATTTCCCAGGAATGGATCCCACAGAACCAGTGGTCAGCCTGTGGGATCAGCAGGGAGGCACCACACACCCCAGTGATGGGAGCTGGGCTTGCTGGCAGAATTTAGCTCAGGAGCTGGGAAAGTCCTCCCTGCAGACACACCTATAACTCAACAGCCACAGAAGCTTCAGTCATGTCTGCTGATCTGCACAGGCAGCACTGAGCCACAGGAGCAGTGAGAGGATCACGCAGGGTGAGGGCACAACCATGCACGGCTCTGTCCTGGCACCTGCAGAGATGCCACCGTGGCCGAGCCTTGGGCTCTGAGCTGGAGGCTCTCCCAGGGGGAAAGGCCTTGACCTACCCTCATAATCTTCCTCATCATCAGGCTCAGTAACTGATATGGATGGGGAGTCCGGATCATCTTCATCATCAGGTTCATCTGCAAAGAAAGTCAGGACAGAAAAACTCCCGTGACACTGCTGAAGATTCTTCTTCAGGCTGGAGTGGCAGTGAGTACACCCAGGTGACTGCTGCCCTCCAAGGCACTTCCTCATCTCTGCCTTCAACTCAGTAGCAAGGGCAGGGGGACCACATGCCTGCAGTGGGCCCACAGTGGGATGGAAGGAGCCCCTTGCATGGCAGTCAGGGGAGAAATGACTCCCTGGAGCTGCCAGCAGCTCTGAACTGAGCCTCAAGCAGGGCCAGGGCTTGGCAGCTGGAGCAGGAGCATCTCAGGTTCCCTGGGGCCAGAAAGGAGCCACACAAGGCAGAGCCCCAGGGCACAGCCCTGAGCCCAGCCCTTCCCTCTCTGCTCTTCTCCGTGGCTGCACAGAGCACACGGAAGGAGACACTGGCATTACACACAGGAAGAAGATTGACAGCTAAATGCTCCTTCCTCCCACTGACAGCAATGCTGTGGGATGACTCAGGGCTCCAGAAGGGAGCAGGGCAAGGTTTCCAGAATCCGTCAACCTTCAGACTCTTGAAGGAAATGGCACATGAGTGAGCTCTTGCCACCTTGACACGGATTGTTCTGTGCGGAAAGGGACATTGAGAACTTGCCTCCAGCATCTGGCAAGGTCTTCAAACCGCCATTTACCAGCACTTCCAGATGCTCCATGTCACGATCCCAATCTAGAAGGGAGCACAGATCAGAACCATTCCATGGTGTGCTGGAATCCCCTTCTGCCTTAGGGGACTGGGCACTGCAAGGGGGTCGGGGAAGGCCATGGGAGCCACATGTCAATGGACATGGCCAAAGCTGCAGAGGGGCCTGAGGAAAGCTCTGGACTGGCTCTGGACATTCTCAACACCTTTTCCATGCTCTGTGCAAAATCCCTGAAAGGCAGGCACTGCCAAGCAGCAGAGATTTACAGCTCAAGCCTCAGCAGGGCTCAGGCCCAGAGGCACAGCAATTACCTCCTGGGACTGTGCCTGGCATGGCCTCCCTTCCTGCAGCAGAGGCTGCCCATGAGCCACTGCTTCCTCCGGGAAATGGCACCTTCAGCACAGCCTTTGGGTTCATCTCTGGAGGAAGGAAGAGCCACAGCTCGATCAGATAGAACCATTCCCCGTTGAGGAGGTGGCATGTTCAAGTGGCAATATTTGTTAAAGTCATGGTTAAGGATCAGGAGAAAGGCCAGGTTATTGGGGCTGGCCGGGGCCCTCCCTCCTCCAAACAGCCCCTACACCTGATCTAGCCCAAGACCGGGAAATTGCAAGGGATCTCTGGCTGTGCATGGCCTGTGCTGCAGTTTGGGCTCCCTGTCAGCTGATGCCAAATGCCTTCCTGCAGGGACTGGGGAGAAGCTGCAGCCAGGCCAGGCTGGGAAACAGCCCTGTAGGCCATGAAAGCAGCAGTGGGACAGCAAGACTGACATGGATCCCTTCCTGCTGTGCCAGCCATAGCATGTCCAGATGTGCAGAGAAAGCCCCCGGCTGCTGAGTCACAGGAGAAGGCTGAGGGACATGGACTCACTATGGCGTCTCTCCAGTTCACTCAACATCTTATCCATGTGTTTGGATGTCTCCAGCGACTTACTATCCTCTGTAGGTTTGTTCCTCCCTCTCGGAGAACCTTAACAGAAAGTATTTCCATTTCAGATGAATGGATCCCACAGAACCAGGGCTCAGCCTGTGGGATCAGCAGGGACACACCACTCACCCCTGTGATGGGAGCTGGGCTTGCGTGCAGCAACCAGAAAAGGAGCTTGAAATGTCCTTGATGCAGACACACCTGTAACTCAACAGCCACAGAAGCTTCTGTCACCTGGTTTGTGACAGGTTGTCAATGATTATTTCTTGTTGGGACAGTGAGAACATACCTGCATGGGGCTCCAGAGGCTTAAAATCTTCATGCAGCCAAGCTGCTGGAGGAGCCTTCCTACCACCCTTGTCTAGAAAGGAGCACAGATCAGAACCATTCCATGGTGTGCTGGGACGCCCTTCTGCCTTAGGAAACTGGGCACTGCAAGGGGGTCGGGGGATGGCCAAGGGAGCCAGATGTCAGTGGACATGGCCAAAGCTGCAGAGGGGCCTGGAGAGCTCTGGGCTGGCTCTGGACACTCTCCACCTTCTTTGCAGGCCCCATGCAATATCTCTGGTGGGGCAGCGGCACCAGCCCAGGGCCCAGGGGCTCTCCCTGCCACAGAGGAAACCATTAAGCCCTGGGCCAAACTGCAGCATTCAGTGCCACAGATATCCCTACCTTCCTCCTGCCCTCTCTCCTGCCCTCCGTCCTTCAGCTGGGACAGCTCCCCCAGCCCAAGGGGACAGAGCCAGGCCCTCTCAGGGCACACTGGAGCTTTACCCTCCCCTCAGCCCTTTCCCCACCATGGGCATTCCTTACAGCCGCTGCCAGGTTTTGGGATGTGTCTCCCATGGAGGGACCTCAGCAGAACTGCTCAGTAGCCGAGTGCCCTGAGCCTGCTCAGGATAATTCCTCTGCACTGTGCTCACACAGCCAAGCAACAGAGATGGCAGCTCAAGCCTCAGCAGGGCTCAGGCCCAGAGGCACAGCAATTACCTCCTGGGACTGTGCCTGGCATGGCCTCCCTTCCTGCAGCAGAGGCTGCCCATGAGCCACTGCTTCCTCCGGGAAACGCTGCCTTCAGCACAGCCTTTGGGTTCATCTCTGGAGAAAAGAAGAGCCACAGCTGGATCAGGTGGGGCTGTTCCCCAACAGGAAGGTGGCATCTTCAAAAGCCAATACTTGTCCAAGTCATGAATAAGGTTCAGGAAGCCATCAAAACTTTGGAGCCATGCCAGGGCCCTCCCTCCTCCAAAGAGCTGCCATTCCACATCTACCCCAAGACTGGGAAATTGCAAGGGATCTCTGGCTTTGCATGGCCTGTGCTGCAGTTTGGGCTCCCTGTCAGCTGATGCCAAATGCCTTCCTGCAGAGGCTGGGGAGAAGCTGTAGCCAGGCCAGGCTGGGAAACAGCCCAGCAGGCCATGAAAGCAGCAGGGGGCAGTGAAGCTGCCATGGATCCCTTCCCACTGTGCCAGGCACGGCGTGTCCAGATGTGCAGAGAAAGCCCCTGGCTGCTGAGTCTCAGGAGAAGGCTGAGGGACTTGGACCCACCATAGCGTCTATCCAGTTCACTCAGCATCTTGTCTTCTGTGGGTTTATTCCTCCCTCTAGGAGAACCTTAACAGAAAGTATTTCCTTTTCAGATGAATGGATCCCACAGAACCAGGGCTCAGCCTGTGGGATCGGCAAGGACACACCACTCACCCCTGTGATGGGAGCTGGGCTTGCGTGCAGCAACCAGAAAAGGAGCTTGAAATGTCCTTGATGCAGACACACCTGTAACTCAACAGCCACAGAAGCTTCTGTCACCTGGTTCATGACAGGTGGTCAATGATTATTTCTTGTTGGGACAGTGAGAATATACCTGCATGGGGCTCCAGAGGCAGAAAATCTTCATGCAGCCAAGCTGCTGGAGAAGCCTTCCTACCACCGTCATCTAGAAGGGAGCACAGATCAGAATCATTCCATGGTGTGCTGGGACCCCCTTCTGCCTTAGGGAACTGGGCACTGCAAGGGGGTTGGGAAAGACCGTGGCAGCCAGATGTCGGTGGACATGGCCAAAGCTGCAGAGGGGCCTGGAGAGCTCTGGGCTGGCTCTGGTCACTCTCCACCTTCTTTGCAGGCCCCATGCAACATCCCTGGTGGGGCAGTGGGACCAGCCCAGGGGCTCTGGGGACTCTCTCCCTCCCACAGAGGAAACCCTCCCTTAAGCCCTGGGGGAAAACCATCCCCAACGCTTCCCAGGGAGAAGGAAGTGCTGTCTCAGGAAAGGGAAGCCAGGCCCTGGGCTCACCTGCTCGCCGTGCTCGCCACGGAGCAGCCTGGGCAGCCCTGTCAGACAGGGCCACTGCCAGGAGGAGCAGGAGGAAGAGGTGCAGAGCAAAGGCCATGGTGCCTTGCCCACTGCCAGTCCTGCAGCGCTTGCTGCCACCACTGTCCTGACACCACTGTCCCAATGTCAGCACCGCTGCTGCCACAACAGTCGTGGTCAAAGACTGACTGCTCGATCCTTGTGGTGCTGTGCAACCACGGGGCTCTGGGACCTCTGTGACCTCAGAGCCTGCTGTCACCTCAGCCTGCTGTCACCCCAGAGACTGCTGTGACCTCATGGCCTTGGCTGTACCCCCTGAGTGTTCTCCCATCTGTACTCCAATCTGTACTGGACTGATTGTAAATCTTTGACTTCATCAAAGGGTCATTGCTAAACAAAACCTTGGTTTTGCCTGCTGACATTGCTGGTCATGTTCTGTCCCATGAGATGCTCTTGATGGTTCCCTCTTTTCCTGGGCATGGCACTGGAGGAGGTCCAGGCCCAGGTGATGCCACTGAAGGAAATGTGCCCTCAGCCCAGGGACACTCAACACAGACTCCCCCAGCCCCTCAGTGCCCTGCCGCTGGTCACAGCAGCCCCTGCCTGGCTCCTGCCTGCCCACACCGTGGTCAGCCCTGCCTGCTCCTGGACATGGAGCTCAGCCAGGGCTGGTGCTGTGTGGGCTTTGCTGGTGGTACCAGCCAGACACTGGGGTGACAGCTCCATCTCTTTATTGGAACAGAAGAGCTGTGTCAGGCCCTGCCCTGGCAGGAGGGACCCACCTTCAGTCCAGGCCACAGAGCAGGGCAGGTCCCTTCAGGGACACAGGGCCTTGCTTTGGGCGGTGGCAGCATCTGCACAGCAGCAAGCTGGTAATGCAGCTGTGACAGGGACATCACGTATGGGCATGGAGATGTGAAATGTGTGGTGCAGGTGTCCCTGACTGAGGTGTTTGGCCTTTCCTGTGAAGCTGCAGAGGGGAACCTGTTGAGAGAGGAGATGGCTGAGGCCCCAGCTGCAGCTGGCACACAGGGACCCTCTTGCACACTGGGAGATTCTCACTGTGCTCAAAGTTTCCCTCTGAAGACTAAGAGCTGAATGTGGATGGGCTTAGCAACTGGTCTGCAGGCCAAAGAATTGAGGCAGCAGAAGAACAAATTGACAAAATACAAGTTTATCCATAGCAAGGAAGAAAGCAAGGCCGTTAGCATGGAAACCAATAAAAAAGGATATAAGGGGTATTTACAGTTGTAATAAATGGAATTGGTTCGTGCTAACTAAATTGTAACTGTTATTAAAGTTATTATTAGAAACAATCAAGAATCAGTGTTACAAAGCAGATGTACCCCTTTGCAGATGTTACATGTCAAAATGAAAGTACAGGATGTAGTTTAGAAGATAAATGGTGTCTCAAGACCAAAATGGCCTTGAGATGGACCAAAATTAGAACAAATTTAGGCATTGGGCCTAAAGATTAGTAAACATAAGGCTAATTAGTAGACTAACATAACACAAGGCTTGGTACGCACATGCAAACCTGTAAGGTTATCCAAAGGACAATGAAGAAGAAGAGAAGCCTTCACCAAAAGACCACCAAAAGAAGACTGAAGACCCCATTGCAACAAGTGAGGCATGTGCCGTGAAGAAAAGTGACGTATAATCAGAAAAATCGGAAATAGGAGGAAACTTACAGGAAACATTAATGAATATGTATAAGCATACAGTATATGAGTTTAGCTTGAAGTGATTTGTTTTGAAGGTGAGGCAGGGTGGGAAGCCTCCGTACCCTGGTGGGTTTTGCTTATGCTTTAATCATACTTAATTACTAGTAGATTATATATATAAATTTTATTTTTTTATTAAACTGTATTATTTTACTAAACTGTATTCTTTTATACCACATTACTATTCAGATTAGTAAATTGTATTCATTTTTAATTAAACTGCCATTAAGCCAAGGGACCTAGTTGTCAAAATTCTAATTTCATTTATAACAATATTTTAGCAAAGAAAGCTGGTACAACAACATTGGTATTTAAAAAACATGACGCAATATGAGCTATATTAACAAAGAAGGCACCTTACAGTGACAACATTCTACTGTTCAAACTGTAAAACATCTTTGTGTACTGATCAGGAGGTCATGATTTACTCTTTACAATCCTGATGCTGAATGTCTCCGTAGGCAGTCTGGTCACAGAGAAGAATGAATCCCTCGTAGGCTGCCCCTGTTTGGACAACCTGCTCCTCACCCCGAGCCTCAGCATGTCTGACATGGCCCACCTGGGACTGACATCCCAAAACATTGATAACATTTCTCTTTATAATTTTTTCTTTATGAATAAAATCTAATTAATTAATAAAAATAAAATTTTGTTTTTTATAATAATATTATTCTGTGTTTTTAGAACCTAATTTTTATATTTATATGAAAGAATTGATACACTTTCAGGAACAAAAAACATTATTGGTCCTTGGTTCAAAGTACCACAATTCCCTTCATTAATTAATTGATCACTATTTCTCCCTCATTATGCTAATTACACCTATTTTTAGTCCTTTGATCATATTTTTTAATGATTTTCTCCCACAGGGCAAAAGGAGCCACTTTGGGGTCTATGGAGACTTTTCTGGGGAACATTTGGGGTAGTTTTGTGTCTGGAGAGGGAATTTAGAGACAACCTGGTGGTCTGGAGGACACTTGGGGAGCCGGGTGGGCACTTAGGGATTCTGTGGGACAATTCGGGGCCTGGGGGAGCACTTGGGGGTCCAGGGGAGCGCTTGGAAGTCAGGGAGGGGAATCTGGGGCCCCTTCGGGGACCGGGCGGGCACTTGGGGGGCTGTAACGGGGAATCTATGGGCCGCGGGGGATGATGGGAGCTGTAGGCGCCGGTATAGTATGGTTTCATGGTGCCGCAGAGCATCACGGGAGTTATAGGCTCAGCTCCAGTGGATTCCGGTGAGGCGCGGGGCATGACGGGAGATGGAGTCCCGGCTGCAATAGCGTTTTATTGGCGTCGCGGAGCATGATGGGAGATGTAGTCCCGGAAGTGGCTCGGAAGGCGCGTTTGGCGGTGAAGGGAAGCACTTGGAGAGCACTTCTGCGTCCGAGCCGTGGCTGCAGGTCCTCGGGGCGAATGTATACGGCTTGGGAGCACCTGGGGGGAACCTGGGGAGCTGTAACCGGGCTCTTTGGGGCGCGGGGCACAGCAGGAGGTTTGGGCGCGGAACTGTGTTCTGGGATGATGGGAGATGAATTCCCAGCCGTGTCTGGAAGGGGCATCTGTGGGGTCGGGAGAACTCAGGTGTCCAGAGATGCTTTGGGGGGTCCTGAACGGGCGCTGAGGGGACACTCAGGGATCCTGGAGGGTTTGGGGGAGACTTATGAGACATATGGGGGGCGATGCCGGGGTTCTGGGGAGTGCAGGGCATATTTCCAGTTCCTCACAACCTGGTCTCAATTGCCCCCTGCAGGCTCCTACTCACTGCCAGGACGATCCCAGTATGATATCCCAGTGTGATGTCAGTACACAGCCAGTGCAATCTCAGCCACTGCCAGGATGATCCCAGTACAAACCAGTCCCTGCCAGTGCTGCCACTCCTGGGATCCCCCAGCCCTCTCTGTGTTCCCCCCTCCCGCATCTCCCCAGAGGAGCCCCAAGGGCTGGCAGTCCCCAGCCAGGGTCCCCAGCCAGCCCCAGTTTGGATCTGCAGCCCCCAATTTTCCCAGTTTCCCTCTCCTTTTCCCTGGGCCGGGTTCCCTCCATCCCCAGCGGGTGGGAGCAGCGGAGAGCCCCGCGCTGCCCATCCCGACCTGTCCCGGCTCCATCCCCGCTCCTGCCGTGGGCTGTGAGGGGTTCGGGAACGGGGCACCGAGGGTGTCACTGCTCCTGGGGGAGGAGGGGGAGGGATGGAAGAGGAGGGATGAAGGAAAGCAAGAAGGGATGGAAGTAGGAGAAGGGAGTGGTGTTAGGGAGGAGGTGGAGGAGGGAGGACGAGGCGGAGCAGGAGGAAGAGGAAGAGGAGGAACAAAGGAGGATCAGGGAAAGGAGAAGGAACCACAAGGTCCAGCACTCCCTGAATTCACAGCCCCCACCTGTGGGATCATCACCCCGCATCCCACAGCTGACAGGGGTGGGGGAGCTTGGCCCTGGTATCCTGGAGGGTTCCTGGGTTGGGTTTTTTTGTAGGTGATGTTTGAAGAATGAAGAACTCCAAAGCTGTATGCAAAATGCCCCTTGGAGGGACATTGGGAGGTCCTGGTGGCAGCTGCTGGCAGAGGCAGCCTGGAGGAGCAGAGCCCTGTGTCCCCCAGGACCCCAAAGTGGGGAGCCCAGAGAGGGGGAGCGCCACAATTCACGGGACCCTCAACAGCCTGGAGAGGGGCAGGGGGGACTCCTTGGACCCCCTGCACCCCAAAGCAGAGAATAAGGGGAGAAGGGACCCTGAAGCCCCAAAAACCTCCAGCATCCCTAAGTGCTGAGATGGAAACGGGGAACTTCTTGGATTCCTGGCACTCCCAGCAGCCTGGGGAGGGGAGGGACTGAGTAGACTGGGGACCCCCAGTGCAAGCATGACCTCCAGGAGCTGGGATGGGAGGGAAACCCTGAACACCAAAGATGGGATGGAAACCCTGAACACCCTGAGACCAGAGATGGGGAACTTCTGGGAGGCATTTTAAGGGCTGAATCTGGGTGTTTGGGGGTTTTTATGGACTGCAGATGGCCGGTGACTTCTAGAGATGAACATGGGCAGAAGGAACCCCCTCAGCCGATGTGCTCATGAATCGTATTTTTCCCCAAGCCAGGATTTCCCATTCCCAAACCTTGGCCAGATGGAAGAGGAGGCTGTGAGGAAGAGGAAGATGCCCCAGGACACCCAGGCAGGTGAGGAGGAAGTCAGCGCCCCTTTCCCTCTCTCTCCTGCTCCATCTCCCAGCCCAGCCTGGCCCCCGGCTGCAGGACAACCCCGCTGCCGACACCGTCCTGCCAGGGACGCACTGGGGGGATCTCCTTCCCCTTCCCTCTGGCACGGAGGCAAATCCCATCCTCTCCTTGAACTTCCTCCCCCAGACATGGAGCTGAGGATGGAAACAAGGAAGAACAAATCCCTGCAGCAGAACCTCATGGAAGAGGCCATTTTGACCAGCTCCACAGCACAGAAATCCAACGGGGAGGAACAGCCCTGGAGATCCCACAGGAGGAGGGGCTCCAAACCCATCCCAGGGTGGTCTGAGGAGGAAAGACCCACCCTGTGCAGGGAAGGTGGCCAGAGATCCAGCCAGGGCTCTGAGCTGGTGGTCCATGAGCAGCTTCAGGATGGGGCGAAGCCCTACAAGTGCTTGGAGTGTGGGAAGAGCTTCAGCTCGAGCAGCAAACTGATCCGCCACCAGATGATTCACACTGGGGAATGGGCCTATGAGTGTGGGAAATGTGGGAAGGGCTTCAGCTGCAACTCCGAATTCATCCGTCACCAGCGCAGCCACACTGGGGAGAGGCCCTACGAGTGTCCCGAGTGTGGGAAGAGGTTTCAGAGGAGCTCTCATCTCCTCGTGCACCAGCGGATTCACACAGATGAGAAGCCCTTCTGCTGCCCTGACTGTGGGGAGGGCTTCAAGCACAATTCCACCCTTGTCAGGCACCAGAGGATCCACACTGGGGAGAGGCCCTATGAGTGTCCCCAGTGTGGGAAGAGTTTCAGAAACAGCTCCTACCTGACCATCCACCAGAGGACCCACACTGGGGAACGGCCCTATGAGTGTGGGGAATGTGGGCTGACCTTCAGCCAGAGGTCCCAACTGACCATTCACCAGATGATCCACACTGGGGAGAGGCCCTACGAGTGTCCCAAGTGTGGGAAGAGGTTTCGCATCAGCTCCACTCTCCTCGTGCACCAGCGGATTCACACAGAGGACAGGCCCTTCCGCTGCCCTGACTGCGGGAAGGGCTTCAAGCAAAACTCCCACCTCATCTCCCACTGGCGCAGCCACAGAGGGGAGAGGCTCTACAAATGTCCCCAGTGTGGGAAGAGCTTCACCCAGAGCTCTCACTTGACCAAACACCAACAGAGGCACCACTAAGGGAAGCCCTACGTGTGCCCCAAATGCAGGAAGAGCTTTGTGTGCTGCCCCAACTCCATCCCCCATGGGAGGACCCACGTTGGGCAAAGCCCTGATGACCCACGTTCCCAGTGATCTGTGTTAGGAACACACTGGGCTGGTGGTCATTTTAGTTTGGTTTCAGTTATCTTTTGGTTCATCTTCATCCTTGTAAAACAGACAAAATTGGGGTAAAAATCAACAAATTCATCAAAAGCATCTTAAACCTTACTTTTTACTAGTGTTTCAAGGGAATCTGGGATTTAGGGAGAAACTTGGGAGTTGTGGCGGTATTTGGTGGAGTTGTCTCCATTTCTTGGCACTCAAAGGGATGAGAGGGTTTGATCTGCCACCTCTAAACCACTCCAAAATTATACAATTCCACAGCCTCTAAGGGTGTGATGCCTTGAACTTTAGCTTTCATATTTTTCATAGTCTGCACTGTCTAGGTTTATAGTTTTGAACTTCATATTAAGTGTTGGTGAGCTCTCTTCACAGAGTAGGTAGACAAAACAATTCCTTTTCTAGCTTGATACTAAGGGCAGTCATTACAAGTTTCAGGCCCAAAAGCATAAACAAGGGTGGACTAAAGGAAGAAAACAAGGAGGATGGGACTTCACCATCTGAAGCTGTAATTGGACAATGAACCCAAATATGCAGATGGACCTAAGCTTACAAAAATGTGAGACCTTACAATCAGTTGTTCATCCATTTTTGTGGCCATTTTTGGTTGATCTTGGGTGTAGCCCTGGCCAGGCTCTTGTATACCCAAGGTATATCCTTAAGGCCTTATAATAAACTTTATTCTTACCTTTGTGCAGCCTCTGTTCTAGGTCAGCCTTCTCAAGGCATCAGGTGGAATGGGATTGGAAGGGGACTGGGTGAAGTGGGAGGCAAATCAGGTGGGGTGAGATGGGCATTGGGTGGGGCAGGATGGGTGGGATAGGGATTGGGAGGTGTGAAATGGGCAAAATAGGGGTTGGGAAGGAGGTCTTGATGTCCAGCAGGGATGAGATGGGTTGGCCTTGGGATTGGGGAGGTGCGGTGGGGTCTGGAATGAGACAGCCAAATTTTGGGGATGATGAAGGGAGGGGGAGCCCATTACTGAGTGAGCTTTTGTGTGAGGTGCCCCTGCCCAGGGAGGCAAAGATTTGGTTTCAAATGAACATGATGAAAGTGAGAAGTGTGGGCAAGAGGGAATTCCATCCCTCTGCCTTGGAGTTATGGGCCCTGTGAGCCCAGGAAGAAATTCCACCCTGGACCCCTCATGGGATGGCAACCCAGGGATTTCTGATTGGCTTTGGGCCCCTGGTGTTTGTCCCTTGCTGTGTTCCCGGTGGTCCCTGACCTTGAACTCCACCCTGATTCTCAAAACCCATCTCCCTGCCTCTGTTTGGGGCTGTCTCTGGATCTCAGTTTGTTCCTCTGCTGAATAAATGTTTTCCTGAGCAGAATCCCGTCTTGTTGGTGTCCCATGCCAGTTCCTGGTAACTATAGCCTCCCTGGACATGAACCTGCGGCCCTGGAACGCAAAACCCTGCAAAATTAAGACCCTCCCCAGACCTCCAAAATCCCAAAATTCCCTAAAATTCACCCAAAACTCCCCAAATTCCCTTAATTTCCCTAAAATGCTCTTTTTGTCCCCCTCTGCTGCCTCTGCAGATGGTGTCTTGGGGACAACTCCAGGAATTTGGAGGGGGTCTCTCCTCCTCTGCCACCCCCCAAAAACCCAGCACTTTTGTGAAAAAAAATCGCAACAATCCCTTGGATTCAAGGGGGTGTTCCCCCATTTTTTATGCATTTTTGGGGGGTTCCCCTCTAACTTTTCAGGGTTTTTTGCCATTTTTTGGTGGTTTTGGCATTTTTCAAAGTAAGCTTTTTTGGGGGGGTTCCTCCAATTTTTTGGAGGTGGGTGCCTCAATTTTTTTCTGGGGGTTCACCCCCTCCCCCAATATTTCCTCCATTCCCCTCCCCTTAAATTGGAGTAAAAGAGTCTTTTTTTTCTTTTTTTTATTTTTATGCTTTTTTTCTTTTTTATTTTTACCTTTCCCCCCGCCTTTTTTTTTCCCCTCTTTTTATTTATTTGCATTTAATTTTGAGGGGCAGGAATTTTGGAGAGGGGTCACCTGGGGTGACACGAAAAGTTGGGGAGACCCTGTTCCCACAAAAAATAGGAAAAATCCCAGGAATTCTGGTGGTTTTGCCCAGACCCAAGGTGTGAAAAATGTGAAAAAAATTATGTTCTCAGATTTTTGGTGATTTTGGGGGAGAGGGTTGCAATTTTGGGGGGATTTTGGGGAAAGGTTGCTGTTTTTTGGGGGGTGTTCCCCCAAAAAGGTTTTGGAGTGGAATCGAGGAATTTGGTGGTTTGGGGGAAAATTTGGGGTTTTGGGGGAAAACTTTGAAGCTCCTGGGGGGAATTTCGGGGTTTTAGGGCAGGAATTTTAGGATTTTTTTGTAACATTTGGGTGTTTGGGGTGGAAAATTTGGTGGGATTAGGGGGAAAATTTTGGGGGGAGAATTTGAGTCTTGTGAGGATTTGGGACTTTTGGGAGAGTATGGGGGTTTGGGGGGCATTTGGAAGGAATTTTTTGATTTTTTTGGGGGAGGAATTTGGTGGTTTTGGGGGGAAATTCAGGGGTGCTGGCAGAGTTCTGATTTTGGGGAGGGTATTTGGGGAGGATTTTTTTGGGTTTTGGGGGAATCTCCACTGATGGGGAGGGGTCCTGATCACAGTGAGGAGGGGCATTTTGGGGAGGCCAGAATTTGGGGAGGGGTCTCAGGGAGGATTCCCAATTTTGGAGTGAGATTTGGGTAATTTTCCAGCGATGGGGAGGTTTCTTGGGGGTGGGATTTGGGGAGGGGTCTCATCAGGGCACCATCCTGAGCCGGAAGCAGGGGGGACATGGGGAGTGGAATTTGGGGAGCATAATAAATAGAAATGGTTTGTGCTAACAAAATTGTAACTATTTGGAAAGTTATTACTAGAAGCAATCAGGGGAATTGGTGTTGCAAGGCAGATGGACTCCTTTACAGATATTACATGTTAAAATTAAGATACCGGATGTAGTTTTGAGATAAGTAATGTCCCAAGAGAAAACTGACCATGAGATGGACAAAATTGGAATGACTTCAGGCATAGGGCCTGAAAATTATGAAGTGTAAGACTAATTAGTGGAACACAATGCTTATTTACATAACACAATGCTTAGTACGCACACAAACCTGCCAGGTTATCTGGAGGACAACAAGGATGAGTGTAAGCCTTTGTCCAAAGACCACCAAAAGAAGACTGAAGACCCCCTAACAAAAAGTGAAACATGCGCCGTGAAGAACAGTGATGTAAAATTAAAGAATCGGAAATAGGAAGAGACTTACGGGAAACATGAATGAATATGTATAAGCATACAGTATATAAGTTTAGTTTGAATTGCTTTGTTTTATATGTGAGGTAGGGTGAGAAGTCCTCCCCATAACCCGTTCAGTTTTGCTAGTGCTTTAATCATTCTTAATTATTGGCAAGCTATATTCATATCTATATATCTATATATCTATATATATATCTGTATGATATATATATATATATATATCTGTATGTGTGGGTGTGTGTGCATATACGTGTGTGTATATATATATATGAATATATTCACTAAATTGTACTCTTTTGCTAAATTGTATTCCTTTACATCAAATTGCTATTCAATCCACTAAATTGTACTCTTTTATTTAATTGTTTTCTTGTATTCAATTCACTAAATTGTATCATTTTTTTTTTATTATTATTAAACTGCTGTTAACCCAATAGACCTAGTCGTCCAAATTTCAATTTCATTTATGACACTGCCCTTGGGTGAGTTACATCCACAGCGAGAGGGAGGAGGAGATGATCCCACCCATGGCTGCTGCTGGGTCCAGACATTTGGTGATATAAAGCTGAGCCAGAGCTTCAGCATCTCTCCCAAAATCACAGAATCACAGAATGCCTTGCCTTGGAAGAGACCTTAAAGTTCATCTCAATCCACCATCTGCCATGGTCAGGGACACCTTCCACTATCCCAGGCTGCTCCAAGCCCTGTCCAACCTGGCCTTGGACACTTCCAGGGATCCAGGGGCAGCTATGGATTCTCTGGGCAAGCTCTGATCTCTGCCCAGGTGAGCAGGGTCAGGACCCAAGGGAACAGCTGGAGCTGGGCCGGAGCAGGGCTGGGGATCAGCAAAAGCTTCTTCCCCCACAGGGGGCTGGGGCAGTGCCCAGGCTCCCCAGGGAATGGGCACGGCCCCGAGGCTGCCGCAGCTCCAGGAGCCTTTGGCCAGCGCTGCCAGGGGTGCACAGGCTGCGATTGTTGGGGTGTCTGTGCAGGGCCGGGGGCTGGACTCATGATCCCGATGGGTCCCAGATCCCAGCTCAGCCTCTTGTGCAACTCTCACCCTTTGGCTCAGCCTTTGTGTGCCCTGGAGGCGCTGGCAGAGCTGATGGGGTGGGGCAGGAGCGGGGCAGCCCCAGCGTTCCCCTGGCAGTGACACCACAGCTGGGGCAGCTCCAGCGTTCCCCTGGCAGTGACACCACAGCCATGGCAGCCCCAGCGTTCCCCTGGCAGTGACACCACAGCTGGGGCAGCTCCAGTGTTCCCCTGGCAGTGACACCACAGCCAGGGCAGCCCCAGCGTTCCCTCCCTGGAGATGCTCCAAGGGAAGCGTCCAGAGCTGCATCCAGTCAGTGGAACTGAGCGGCCACTGAGCACCCCCGGCCTGGGCTGCTGTGGATTCCTCTGCAGACAGCTCAGGGAAGGTCCCCTTGGCCACCCACACAGTGCCCCAGACAAGTGTCACACACAGTTACAGAGCTCTGCCCAGAGCTGACAGCAGGAATCAATTAAAAAAAAAATTTAAAAATTAAAACCACCAAAAAAAACAAGAAAAAGAGGACTCCTCCCAGGAGATCCTTTCCATCCTTCAGTTTTCACGTCTGCATGTGCACAAGACCTGGGGCTGCAAAAAATGAGGCTTCATTGGCACATTTGCAGGAAAAGCAGGTTTAGGGCAGGTTATCAGCAGAACTGTTCTCAGCTGGGTGAAAAAGGCCCCTTTGGCAGCTGCAGGGCCATTGAAAATGCAGATCCTTAGGCCATGGGGGAGAAAAGGGCTCTGAATTCCCCTCCCTTGACACACAAACCCTGCTCCCAGGCTGCTCCCCACACAGGATTCTACTGGAAGACTGTGGAAAGCTGAGAGTTGACTTTGGCTTCTCCATGTTCCGTGTCCTAAAGCTGCCTGGGAGAAGAAATTTAGGGTCAACTCCACTGGCACAATCCCTCCTGGCCCAGGGCACAGCCCCAGGAAGGTCTTTGCTCCTCGCTCGGCCCTCCCTGAGGAGGCTGGCAGGGCTTGCAGTTTTATGGCATTTGTCCTTGCTGCCCCTCATGTCCCACTGCCCCACAAAGAGCCCCGAGCCACCCGTGAGGGACAGGCCCTGCTGGGCCAGGCCTGGGCTCAGGGCTTGGCCTTTCTGCTTCCTCCAACCCAGCCAGGGCTGGCTCAGCATTGCAGTTCCCTGTGCTGTGCCCCAGGCTCGCTCGGCCCCTGCTGGAAAGGGACTTGAGGTACCTCGATCCCCTCGGGCAGTGCATGGGAGAAAACAACTAGCTTCCCAGGAGGGGGGAAACAAACTTTTACTTGCAAAATTTAGAGAATGAAGTACTTGGGAAATCATAAAGTGACATGGAATTACAGTAAAGCACTTCACAGAGCACTGACTAAGCAAACTCTAATCCATCCAACTTCAAATTATACAGATTTGGAGAAAAGGAATTCAAGAGAAGAGAGAGGGACAGAGATCCACAGTCAGCCTTGGATCCAGCGCCATCTCAGCTGCTGTGAGCTCCGGGGCTGTGGCACATGGCAGTGTCTGTAAGAGACGCTTTCGGGGTGTGGACGTTCCGGGACACGGCAGAGACCTCTACAATCGAGTTAGATGTCAGTAGTTTATTTCAGGGCGTGGGAGAGAGAGAGAACCTGCTAGGAGCCAGCAGATGAAGCTCAAAGCAGGCTCAGAGGGAACAATACAAAAGGGCGTAAAATATGAATACATGAGTTCAAGACTTAAGATAGCTAAGAAAGAGAGTAACAGAACAGAAGTGAGAGAGCTGGGAAAAGAGCATAAAGAAGAGAAGTAAAAAGAGCAGGAAAAAGAGAGTAGAAAAAGTGAGGCAAGAGAGACAAGAGAGCGTAGCAAGAGAGTGAGCTCTCCTTTACAGTTGCTTATATAACCTATACATTGAATATTTTATTCCTTCACTAACCAATCTTTCTAAGTATACTAATACAGTAACATTTGTGTGTGACCTATAGAAATCGCTGCTTTTGCATATTTTTAGTTATCTCAGGGTCCTTCAGACCTTTCCTTATAAGGCTGGGAAGAGGGGTCTTAGCTTAGTTTTACTGGGGGAAAGAATGTGTTCTGGCATACCAGACCGGCTTCTTTGAATTATTCGAACTGTTCTTTCATTTGTATTTCTTCCTTAGCCTTTCTGGCTAAGGAGTCATGTTTATAATTTCTTTCTAATTCTACCTTCCCAACAAGTGTCACACCCGTGTCACAGCCTCACCTGCTGTGGTTCCTCTCCCAGGTGGGGTTTTTGGGGTGCCAGGGGCTTGGCAGCCACTTTGGGGCTGGAGCAGAGGCTGCAGTGGCTGGGCTGGGGCAGAGACTGCACCACCCATGCAGAACTTGTTCTGCCCCCCAAACACACACTGGAGATGTCTGGGACCATTCATCATTTCTCTGCTCTCCAGCACCGAGGCAACGCACTCTGGCTGCAGCTCTGAGCTCATGCCCATGGCAACCACCCCTGACAATGGGGCTCCATGGAGCTGCTCTCAGGAACCCCCCAAGAACTGGGGAGTGCCCCAGAACTGCCTCAGAAATGTGGGATACCCCAAAATCTCTTCAGGAATGTGGAATATCCAAAAACTCACTCAGTAACGGACATGCCCTCCCTTCATCATTCCCAAACTTTGACTGTCTCATTGCAGGCCCCACCCCATATCCCCAATCCCAACCCCAACCCATCCCATCCCTGCTGGACATCAAGACCCCCTTCCCAAGCCTGATTTCCCCCATTTCACACCTCCCAAACTCCATCACACCTATCCTGCCCCACCCAATGCCCATGTCACACCCCCAATCTGCATCCCACTTTGCCCAATCCCCTTCCAACCCCATTCCACCCGATGCCTTCAGAAGGCTGACCTAGAACAGAGCCGAGACAGAGTTAAGAATAAAGTTTATTAAAAGGCCTTAAAGGATACACCTTACAAGAGCCTGCCCAGGGCTACACCCAAAATGGACCAAAAATGGTCAAAAAAAACCCAAAAACAAACAACTCATCACGAGGTCTCACATTTTTGTAAGTTGAGGTCCATCTGCATATTTGGGTTCATGGTCCAATTACAGCTTCAGATGATGAAGTCCTGTCCTTGTTTTCTCTCTTCAGTCCACCCTTATGCTTTTGAGCCTGGAACTTGTAATGATTGTCCTTGGTCTCAAGCTAGAAAAGGAATTGTTTTGTCTACCTACTCTGTGAAGAGAGCTCAGTAACAAAACAGGAAGTTCAAAACTACAAACCTAGACAGTGCAAAATATGAAAAATTTAAAAGCTAAAACTTAAGGCATCACACCCGGAGGGGTTGTGGAATCCAATAGTTTTGAGTGGCACTGTGCAGTTTTCAGTGGCATTGAGTGGTTCTGAGGTGACAGATAAAACTCTCGTTGCTTTGAGTGCCAAAAAATGGAGAAAACTCCACCAAATAGCTCCACAACCCCCAAGTATTTCCCTGAATACCAGATTACCTTGAAGCACTAGTAAAATGTGAGGCTTTAGATGCCTTTGATGAATTTATAGACTTTTACCCCAATTTTGTCTGTTTTAAAGGGATAAAGATGAATCAAAAGATAATCGGAACAAAACAAAAGGACCACCAGCCCAGTGTGTTCCCAACACAGATCTCTGGGAACGTGGGTCATCAGGGCTCTGCCCAACGTGGGTCCTCCCATGGGGGATGGAGCTGGAGCAGCAAATGAAGCTCTTCCTGCACTTGGGGCACTCACAGGGCTTCCCTTAGTGGTGCCTCTGTTGGTGTCTGGTCAAGTTAGAGCTCTGGGTGAAGCTCTTCCCACACTGGGGACATTTGTAGAGCCTCTCCCCGCTGTGGCTGCGCCGGTGGGAGATGAGGTGGGAGTTTTGCTTGAAGCCCTTCCCGCAGTCAGGGCAGCGGAAGGGCCTCTCCTCTGTGTGAATCCGCTGGTGCACGAGGAGAGTGGAGCTGATGCGAAACCTCTTCCCACACTGGAGACATTCATAGGGCCTCTCCCCAGTGTGGATCATCTAGTGAATGGTCAGTTGGGACCTCTGGCTGAAGGTCAGCCCACATTCCTCACACTCATAGGGCCGTTCCCCAGTGTGGGTCCTCTGGTGGATGGTCAGGTAGGAGCTGTTTCTGAAGCTCTTCCCACACTGGGGAAACTCATAGGGCCTCTCCCCAGTGTGGATCCTCTGGTGCCTGACAAGGGTAGAATTGTGCTTGAAGCCCTCCCCACAGTCAGGGCAGCAGAAGGGCTTCTCATCTGTGTGAATCCGCTGGTGCACGAGGAGATGAGAGCTCCTCTGAAACCTCTTCCCACACTCGGGACACTCGTAGGGCCTCTCCCCAGTGTGGCTGCGCTGGTGACGGATGAATTCGGAGTTGCAGCTGAAGCCCTTCCCACATTTCCCACACTCATAGGCCCATTCCCCAGTGTGAATCATCTGGTGGCGTATCAGTTTGCTGCTCCGGCTGAAGCTCTTCCCACATTCCAAGCACTTGTAGCGCTTCGCCCCATCCTGAAGCTGCTCATGGACCACCAGCTCAGAGCCCTGGCTGGATCTCCGACCGCCTTCCCGGCACAGGGTGGGTCTTTCCTCCTCAGAGCACCCTGGGATGGGTTTGGATCCCCTCCTCCTGCGGGATCTCTGGGGCTTTTCCTCCCCATTGGATTCCTGCGCTGTGGAGCTGCTCAAATCAGCCTCTTCCATGAGGTTCTGCCCCAGGGATTTGTCCTCCCTGGTCTCCATCCTCAGCTCCTTGTCTGGGGGAGGAAGGACAAGGAGAGGATGGGATTTGCCTCCGTGCCAGAAGGAAGGGGAAGGAGATCCCCCCAGTGCGTCCCCGGCAGGACGGTGTTGGCAGCGGGGTTGTCCTGCAGCCGGGGCCAGGCTGGGCTGGGAGATGGAGCAGGAGAGAGAGGGAAAGGGGCACTGACTTCCTCCTCACCTGCTTGGGTGTCCTGGGGCATCTTCCTCTTCCTCACAGCCTCCTTCTCCATCCTGACAAGGTCTGGGATTGGGAAATCCTGGTATGGGTAAAACAGGGGAAGAGTACATTGACTTTGAATGTCTCTCGGTCCAAGACCATCTCTAGAAGTCACCGGTCATCTGGGGCCCATAAAAACCTCCCAGACACCAAAATTCAGCCCTGAAATTGCCTTCCAGGAGCTCTCCATCTCTGGTCTCTCGCCTTTGGTGTTCAGGGTTTTCCTCCCTGTCTCAGCTGCTGGGGGTTATGCTTGCACTCAGGTTCCCCTGTCTGCTCAGTCCCTGCCCTTTTCAGGCTACTGGGAGTGCCAGGAATCCAAAAAGTTCCCCCTGTTTCCATCTCATCATTTAGGGATGATGGGGCTTTTTGGATTCCCATGGCCCCTTCTCCCCTGATGCTCTGCTTTGGAGTGCAGGGGGTCCAAGGATTCTCCCCCTGCTCCTCTCCAGGCTGTTGAGGGTCCTGTGAATTTGTGGTTCCTTCTCCTTTCTATGATCTTCCTTTGTCCCTCCTCTTCCATCCCTCCCCCTCCTCCCCCAGGAGCAGTGACAACCTCGGTTCCCCGTTCCCAAACCCCTCACAGCCCACGGCAGGAGCGGGGATGGAGCTGGGATAGGTCGGGATGGGCAGCAAGGGGCTCTCCGCTGCTCCCACCCGCTGGGAGATTGGGAAAATTGGGGGCAGCAGATCCAACCTGGGGCTGGCTGGGGACCCTGGCTGGGGACTGCCAACCCTTGAGGCTCCTCTGGGGAGATGCGGGAGGGGGGAACACAGAGAGGGCTGGGGGATCCCAGGAGTGGCAGCACTGGCAGGGACTGATTTGTACTGGGATCATCCTGGGATCGTCCTGGCAGTGGCTGAGATTGCACTGGCTGTGTACTGACATCATACTGGGATGATACTGGGAGCAGCTGGGACCATGCCAGGAGAGACTGTGATCACACTGAGGGAGACAGATCTTACTGGGATCATACTGGGATGATACTGGCAGTGAGTAGGAGGCTGCAGGGGGCAATTGAGACCAGGTTGGGGGCAAATGTGATATACTGGGAGTGAATGGGATCGTGCTGAGGCTGACTGGGAGAGTTGAGATCAAATGGGATCATGCTGGAAGGAACTGGGAGAAACTGGGAATATGCCCTGCGCTCCCCAGAACCCCAGTATCGCCCCCCATATGTCCCATAGGTGTGCCCCAAACCCTCCAAGATCCCCGAGTGTCCACTCAGCACCCGTTCAGGACCCTGCAAAGCGTCCCCGGATCCCTGAATGCTCCCGACCCCACAGATGTCCCTTCCGGACACGGCTGGGAATTCATCTCCCATCATCCCGGAACACGGTTCCACGCCCAAACCACCTGCCGTGTCCCCCGCCCAAAAGAGCCCGGTTAGACCTCCCCAGGTTCCCCCCAAGTGCTCCCGAGCCGTATACATTCGCCCCGAGGAACTGCAGCCACGGCTCGGACGCAGAAGTGCTCTCCAAGTGCTTCCTCACGCTGCCAAACGCGCCTTCCGAGCCACTTCCGGGACTACAGCTCCCATCATGCTCCGCGGAACCCATAGAGCGCTATTCCAGCTGGGACTCCATCTCCCGTCATGCCCCACGCCCCACCGGAATCCACTGGAGATGCGCCTATAACTCCCGTGATGCTCCGCGGCCCCATTAAACCGTATTATACCGGCGCCTACAACTCCCATCATCCCCCGCGACCCATAGATTCCCTGTTACAGCCCCCCAAGTGCCCGCCCGGACCCCGAAGTGTCCCCAGATTCCCCTCCCTGACTTCCAAGTGCCCCCCTGGACCCCCAAGTGCTCCCCCAGACCCCGAATTGTCCCACAGAATCCCTAAGTGCCCACCTGGCTCCCCCAGGTGTCCTCCAGACCACCAAGTTCTCTCTAAATTCCCTCCCCAGACACAAAACTGCCCCAAATGTTCCTCAGAAAAGTTTCCGTGGACCCCAAAGTGGTCCCTTTTACCCTGTCTGAGAAAATGATTAAAAAATATATCAAAGGACTAAAAATAGGTGTAATTAGCATAAAGAGGGATAAATAGTGATCAATTAATTAATGAAGGGAATTGTGGTACTTTGACCAAGGAATGATAATGTTTTTAGTTGCTAAAAATGTATCAATTCTTTTATATAAATATAAAAATTAGGTTCTAAAAATACAGAACAATATTATTATAAAAAAATAAAATTTTATTTTTATTAAGTAATTAGATTTTATTCATTGTAGTAAATTAATCTATGAGTAAAAATTCGTAAAGGGTATAATAAAATATATATGTAATTGCGATGTCATAAAAAATACAACATGTAATGGGAATAAGTCCTTCTCCGGATCTGGTCGTGATTCTCCTCGAGAGGCAACAGATTGCAGCCGAGCACCCAGATAACAATCGCAAGCAGGCACATCAGCCCCGAAAGAATGGGCAGGACACGGGCCATCGAACAAACAAAAGAAAGGGCCCGGACGAGATATCGCTGAGCCCGAGCATCTCCGCCCTGCCCACCTGTGCTGGAGAAATGGAGAAACTAGACAAAGGAAGAGGAGACAGCCGAGATAGCCATCGGCTCCAGGATGGGTGCCACCACTCCACCCTAATGGCCCGGACCAAAATGATATCAAAAAGACATCCTGGACCTCTTTACATATGAGGAGCCTCTGCCCAACGTCTATTGACCCTATTCTCCAGTGCCAGGAAATCTATTCTTCGAACAATCAAGAACCTCTTAGCAAAGGGTGCCTGCTTGGAATTTGGCCTCGGGACACAAACTTCCTATAAAAACCCAGGCCAAGGGACTCTCAGGTGTGGATTTGGGAGCATCTATACCTTGCGTATAGACCCTGTCCACCCAGCGCTGCGCTGCTTATTTTATTGTGGTTTTTTCTCGTTGTTCAAATTTATTATTGTTTGATAATAAATTTTCTCTTTTATATAACCCAAAATTGCCTTTGCATTTATAACATTCATAAAGAAAAATTATAAAGAGAAATGTTATCAATGTTTTGGGATGTCAGTCCCAGGTGGGCCATGTCAGACATGCTGAGGCTCGGGGTGAGGAGCAGGTTGTCCAAACAGGGGCAGCCTGCAAGGGATTCATTCTTCCCTGTGACCAGACTGCCTACGGAGACATTCAGCATCAGGATGGTAAAGAGTAAATCACGACCTTCTGATCAGTACACAAAGATGTTTTACAGTTTGAACAGTAGAATGTTGTCACCATAAGGGGCCTTCTTTGTTAATATAGCTCATATTGTGTCACGTTTGTTAAATACCAATGTTGTTGTACCAGCTTTCTTTGCTAAAATATTGTTATAAATGAAATTAGAATTTTGAAAACTAGGTCCCTTGGCTTAATGGCAGTTTAATTAAAAATGAATACAATTTACTAAACTGAATAATAGTGTGGTGTAAAAGAATGCAGTTTAGTAAAATAATACAGTTTAATAAAAAAATAAAATTTATATATATAATCTACTAGTAATTAAGTATGATTAAAGCATAAGAAAAACCCACCAGGGTACGGAGGCTTCCCACCCTGCCTCACCTTCAAAACAAAGCACTTCAAGCTAAACTCATATACTGTATGCTTATACATATTCATTAATGTTTCCTGTAAGTTTCCTCCTATTTCCGATTTTTCTGATTATACGTCACTTTTCTTCACGGCACATGCCTCACTTGTTGTTAGGAGGTCTTCAGTCTTCTTTTGGTGGTCTTTTGGCGAAGGCTTCTCTTCTTCCTCATTGTCCTTTGGATAACCTTACAGGTTTGCATGTGCATACTAAGCCTTGTGTTATGTTAGTCTACTAATTAGCCTTATGTTTACTAATCTTTAGGCCCAATGCCTAAATTTCTTCTAATTTTGGTCCATCTCAAGGCCATTTTGGTCTTGAGACACCATTTATCTTCTAAACTCCATCCTGTACCTTAATTTTGACATGTAACATCTGCAAAGGGGTACATCTGCTTTGTAACACTGATTCTTGATTGTTTCTAATAATAACTTTAATAACAGTTACAATTTAGTTAGCACGAACCAATTCCATTTATTACAACTGCAAATACGCCTTATGCACCTTTTTATTGGTTTCCATGCTAACTGCCTTGCTTTCTTCCTTGCTATGGATAAACTTGTATTTTGTCAATTTGTTCTTCTGCTGCCTCAATTCTTTGGCCTGCAGACCAGTTGCTAAGCCCATCCACATTCAGCTCTTAGTCTTCAGAGGGAAACTTTGAGCACAGTGAGAATCTCCCAGTGTGCAAGAGGGTCCCTGTGTGCCAGCTGCAGCTGGGGCCTCAGCCATCTCCTCTCTCAACAGGTTCCCCTCTGCAGCTTCACAGGAAAGGCCAAACACCTCAGTCAGGGACACCTGCACCACACATTTCACATCTCCATGCCCATACGTGATGTCCCTGTCACAGCTGCATTACCAGCTTGCTGCTGTGCAGATGCTGCCACCACCCAAAGCAAGGCCCTGTGTCCCTGAAGGGACCTGCCCTGCTCTGTGGCCTGGACTGAAGGTGGGTCCCTCCTGCCAGGGCAGGGCCTGACACAGCTCTTCTGTTCCAATAAAGAGATGGAGCTGTCACCCCAGTGTCTGGCTGGTACCACCAGCAAAGCCCACACAGCACCAGCCCTGGCTGAGCTCCATGTCCAGGAGCAGGCGGGGCTGACCACGGTGTGGGCAGGCAGGAGCCAGGCAGGGGCTGCTGTGACCAGCGGCAGGGCACTGAGGGGCTGGGGGAGTCTGTGTTGAGTGTCCCTGGGCTGAGGGCACATTTCCTTCAGTGGCATCACCTGGGCCTGGACCTCCTCCAGTGCCATGCCCAGGAAAAGAGGGAACCATCAAGAGCATCTCATGGGACAGAACATGACCAGCAATGTCAGCAGGCAAAACCAAGGTTTTGTTTAGCAATGACCCTTTGATGAAGTCAAAGATTTACAATCAGTCCAGTACAGATTGGAGTACAGATGGGAGTACACTCGGGGGGTACAGCCAAGGCCATGAGGTCACAGCAGTCTCTGGGGTGACAGCAGGCTGAGGTGACAGCAGGCTCTGAGGTCACAGAGGTCCCAGAGCCCCGTGGTTGCACAGCACCACAAGGACCGAGCAGTCAGTCCTTGACCACGACTGTTGTGGCAGCAGCGGCGGCGGCAGCAGCGGCGCTGACATTGGGACAGCGGTGTCAGGACAGTGGTGGCAGCAAGAGCTGCAGGACTGGCAGTGGGCAAGGCATCATGGCCTTTGCTCTGCACCTCTTCCTCCTGCTCCTCCTGGCAGTGGCCCTGCCTGACAGGGCTGCCCAGGCTGCTCCGTGGCTAGCACAGGGAGCAGGTGAGCCCAGGGCCTGGCTTCCCTTTCCTGAGACAGCACTTCCTTCTCCCTGGGAAGCGTTGGGGATGGTTTTCCCCCAGGGCTTAAGGGAGGGCTTCCTCTGTGCGTGGGAGAGAGTCCCCAGAGCCCCTGGGCTGGTCCCGCTACCCCACCAGGGATGTTGCATGGGGCCTGCAAAGAAGGTGGAGAGTGACCAGAGCCAGCCCAGAGCTCTCCAGGCCCCTCTGCAGCTTTGGCCATGTCCATTGACATCTGGCTGCCTTGGCCATCCCCCGACCCCCTTGCAGTGCCCAGCTTCCTAAGGCAGAAGGGCGTCCCAGCACACCATGGAATGGTTCTGATCTGTGCTCCTTTCTAGACAAGGGTGGTAGGAAGGCTTCTCCAGCAGCTTGGCTGCATGAAGATTTTCTGCCTCTGGAGCCCCATGCAGGTATATTCTCCCTGTCCCAACAAGAGATAATCATTGACCACCTGTCATGAACCAGGTGACAGAAGCTTCTGTGGCTGTTGAGTTACAGGTGTGTCTGCATCAAGGACATTTCAAGCTCCTTTTCTGGTTGCTGCACGCAAGCCCAGCTCCCATCACGGGGGTGAGTGGTGTGTCCTTGCAGATCCCACAGGCTTGAGCCCTGGTTCTGTGGGATCCATTCATCTGAAATGGAAATACTTTCTGTTAAGGTTCTCCTAGAGGGAGGAATAAACCCACAGAAGACAAGATGCTCAGTGAACTGGATAGACGCCATGGTGGGTCCAAGTCCCTCAGCCTTCTCCTGAGACTCAGCAGCCAGGGGCTTTCTCTGCACATCTGGACACGCCGTGCCTGGCACAGTGGGAAGGGATCCATGGCAGCTTCACTGCCCCCTGCTGCTTTCATGGCCTGCAGGGCTGTTTCCCAGCCTGGCCTGGCTACAGCTTCTCCCCAGCCTCTGCAGGAAGGCATTTGGCATCAGCTGACAGGGAGCCCAAACTGCAGCACAGGCCATGCAAAGCCAGAGATCCCTTGCAATTTCCCAGTCTTGGGGTAGATGTGGAATGGCAGCTCTTTGGAGGAGGGAGGGCCCTGTCCTGGCTCCGAAGTTTTGATGGCTTCCTGAACCTTATTCATGACTTGGACAAGTATTGCCTTTTGAAGATGCCACCTTCCTGTTGGGGAACAGCCCCACCTGATCCAGCTGTGGCTCTTCTTTTCTCCAGAGATGAACCCAAAGACTGTGCTGAAGGTGGCGTTTCCTGGAGGAAGCAGTGGCTCATGGGCAGCCTCTGCTGCAGGAAGGGAGGCCATGCCAGGCACAGTCCCAGGAGGTAATTGCTGTGCCCCTGGGCCTGAGCCCTGCTGAGGCTTGAGCTGCCATCTCTGTTGCTTGGCTGTGTGAGCACAGTGCAGAGGAATTATCCTGAGCAGGCTCAGGGCACTCGGCTACAGAGCAGTTCTGCTGAGGTCCCTCCATGGGAGACACATCCCAAAACCTGGCAGCGGCTTCAAGGAATGCCCATGGTGGGGAAAGGGCTGAGGGGAGGGTAAAGCTCCAGTGTGCCCTGAGAGGGCCTGGCTCTGTCCCCTTGGGCTGGGGGAGCTGTCCCAGCTGAAGGACGGAGGGCAGGAGAGAGGGCAGGAGGGAGGTAGGGATGTCTGTGGCACTGAATGCTGCAGTTTGGCCCAGGGCTTAATGGTTTCCTCTGTGGCAGGGAGAGCCCCTGGGCCCTGGGCTGGTGCCGCTGCCCCACCAGAGATATTGCACAGGGCCTGCAAAGAAGGTGGAGAGTGTCCAGAGCCAGCCCAGAGCTCTCCAGGCCCCTCTGCAGCTTTGGCCATGTCCACTGACATCTGGCTCCCTTGGCCATCCCCCGACCCCCTTGCAGTGCCCAGCTTCCTAAGGCAGAAGGGGGTCCCCGCACACCATGGAATGGTTCTGATCTGTGCTCCTTTCTAGACAAGGGTGGTAGGAAGGCTCCTCCAACAGCTTGGCTGCATGAAGATTTTAAGCCTCTGGAGCCCCATGCAGGTATGTTCTCACTGTCCCAACAAGAAATAATCATTGACAACCTGTCACAAACCAGGTGACAGAAGCTTCTGTGGCTGTTGAGTTACAGGTGTGTCTGCATCAAGGACATTTCAAGCTCCTTTTCTGGTTGCTGCACGCAAGCCCAGCTCCCATCACAGGGGTGAGTGGTTTGTCCCTGCTGATCCCCCAGGCTGAGCCCTGGTTCTGTGGGATCCATTCATCTGAAATGGAAATACTTTCTGTTAAGGTTCTCCGAGAGGGAGGAACAAACCTACAGAGGATAGTAAGTCCCTGGAGACATCCAAACAGATGGATAAGATGTTGAATGAACTGGAGAGACGCCATAGTGAGCCCATGTCCCTCAACCTTCTCCTGTGACTCAGCAGCTGGGGGCTTTCTCTTCACATCTGGACATGCTATGGCTGGCACAGCAGGAAGGGATCCATGGCAGCCTCGCTGTCCCACTGCTGCTTTCATGGCCTACAGGGCTGTTTCCCAGCCTGGCCTGGCTGCAGCTTCTCCCCAGTCCCTGCAGGAAGGCATTTGGCATCAGCTGACAGGGAGCCCAAACTGCAGCACAGGCCATGCACAGCCAGAGATCCCTTGCAATTTCCCGGTCTTGGGCTAGATCAGGTGTAGGGGCTGTTTGGAGGAGGGAGGGCCCTGGCCCAGCCCAAATAACCTGGCCTTTCTCCTGATCCTTAACCATGACTTTAACAAATATTGCCACTTGAACATGTCACCTCCTCAACGGGGAATGGTTCTATCTGATCGAGCTGTGGCTCTTCCTTCCTCCAGAGATGAACCCAAATGCTGTGCTGAAGGTGCCATTTCCCGGAGGAAGCAGTGGCTCATGGGCAGCCTCTGCTGCAGGAAGGGAGGCCATGCCAGGCACAGTCCCAGGAGGTAATTGCTGTGCCTCTGGGCCTGAGCCCTGCTGAGGCTTGAGCTGTAAATCTCTGCTCCTTGGCAGTGCCTGCCTTTCAGGGATTTTGCACAGAGCATGGAAAAGGTGTTGAGAATGTCCAGAGCCAGTCCAGAGCTTTCCTCAGGCCCTTCTGCAGCTTTGGCCATGTCCATTGACATGTGGCTCCCACGGCCTTCTCCGACACCCTTGCAATGCCCAGTTCCCTAAGGCAGAAGGGGATCCCAGCACACCATGGAATGGTTCTGATCTGTGCTCCCTTCTAGATTGGGATCGTGACATGGAGCATCTGGAAGTGCTGGTAAATGGCGATTTGAAGACCTTGCCAGATGCTGGAGGCAAGTTCTCAATGTCCCTTTCCACACAGAACAATCCGTGTCAAGGTGGCAAGAGCTCACTCATGTGCCATTTCCTTCAAGAGTCTGAAGGTTGACGGATTCTGGAAACCTTGCCCTGCTCCCTTCTGGAGCCCTGAGTGATCCCACAGCATTGCTGTCAGTGGGAGGAAGGAGCATTTAGCTGTCAATCCTCTTCCTGTGTGCAATGCCAGTGTCTCCTTCCGTGTGCTCTGTGCAGCCACGGAGAAGAGCAGAGAGGGAAGGGCTGGGCTCAGGGCTGTGCCCTGGGGCTCTGCCTTGTGTGGCTCCTTTCTGGCCCCAGGGAACCTGAGATGCTCCTGCTCCAGCTGCCAAGCCCTGGCCCTGCTTGAGGCGCAGTTCAGAGCTGCTGGCAGCTCCAGGGAGTCCTTTCTCCCCTGACTGCAATGCAAGGGGCTTCTTCTATCCCACTGTGGGCCCACTGCAGGCACGTGGTCCCCCTGCCCTTGCTCCTGAGTGGAAGGCAGAGAGGAGGGAGTGTCTTGGAGGGCAGCAGTCACCTGGGTGTACTCACTGCCACTCCAGCCTGAAGAAGAATCTTCAGCAGTGTCACGGGAGTTGTTCTGTCCTGACTTTCTTTGCAGATGAACCTGATGATGAAGATGATCCGGATTCCCAATCCATATCAGTTACTGAGCCTGATGATGAGGAAGATTATGAGGGTAGGTCAAGGCCTTTCCCCCTGGGAGAGCCGCCAGCTCAGAGCCCAAGGGTCGGCCACGGTGGCATCTCTGCAGGTGTCAGGACAGAGCCGTGCACGTGTGTGCCCTCGTCCTACGCGATCCTCTCACTGCTCCTGTGGCTCAGTGCTGCCTGTGCAGCAGAGATGAGAGAAGCTTCTGTGGCTGTTGAGTTACAGGTGTGTCTGCAGGGAGGACTTTCCCAGCTCCTGAGCTAAATTCTGCAAGCAAGCCCAGCTCCCATCGCTAGGGTGTGTGGTGCCTCTCTGCTGATCCCACAGGCTGACCACTGGTTCTGTGGGATCCATTCCTGGGAAATGCAAATACTTTATATAATGGTCCCCTGAGAAAGAAGAACAAACCTATAGGAGATAGTAATGTAGCAATGGGGGAACTCAAACACCTGGACGTAATCCTGAATGATCTGGAGGGATGCCATGGTGGGTCCATGTCCCTCAGCCTCCTCCTGACACTCAGCAGCCAGGGGCTTTCTCTGCACATCTGGACACGCCGTGTGCCCGGCACAGCAGGAAGGAATCCATGGCAGCCTTGCTGCCCCACTACTGCTTTCATGGCCTGCAGGGCTGTTTCCCAGCCTGGCCTGGCTGCAGCTTCTCCCCAGCCTCTGCAGGAAAGCATTTGGCATCAGGTGACAGGGAACCCAAACTGCACCATGGGCCACGCACACCTTGAGATCCCCTGAAAATTTCCAGTCTCAGGCTAGTTCAGGTTTAGGGTCTGTTTGGAAGAGGGGTGGCCCTGGAGCATTTCCAAAACCTTAGGCATTTTCCTGATCCTTATCCATGTCTTTGACAAGTATTGCCTGGAGAAGACCAGCACAGCACAGAGAAATTGTGCCATTCGAGCTCAGGGGGTTGAGCAGTCTGGTGCCAAGGGGTGGCAAGGTGCCTGTAGGCCCCAGCTCTGGGGGAAACAGAGAACGTCCTGGCTGTATCCAGCGTGCTGCCAGCTCAGCAGTGGAGCACAGCACAGGCTCACGCTGCCCATTGCTCCCACAGATGCAGCTGGCACCACAGCACATGCTCAGAAGATCTGGGAGAGCATGAGAAGAGTTTTCTACCAGGGAACAGATGGTTTGATTAAGTTAATGGCCATTGTGGCTGGTGGAGCAGTTTTCCTGATGATGTGCTGTGCCGGAATCTGGTATTGCCAGAAGGGAAAACGGTGAGTGTTTTGCAATCTCGGCCTCAAACAGCTTCTTGAAAGGCTGCTCATAGTCAGGAAACATTCCCAGTGAGGCTGCTGTGCACTTGTGGGTAGGCCTTGGTTGCCCAAATAACTCTGCTGAGAGTTCTGCTGCTGCCCAGGCCTTTCATTGGCCTCTTAATTGCTGGGCCTTGTCCTGGGGAGCCCGCTGGGGCTGCAGCCAGTGCTGGCTCCCACTGAGGCTGCCTGGCCAAGAGCAGCCCCAGGAGCAGCGGGCAGAGGCAAAGCAAGGTGGGCAGGAGAAAGAGCGGGGACGAGATTGCCCTTGAAAGGCAGAGGTGCTCTGGGGCCCGCTCCTGGCCAGGGACCCTGCCCAGAGCCATCCCCTGCTTGCTTGGGGCCTTGAGGGGCAGCTGTCCAGCTGGGCCAAGCTGTGCCAGCAGCTCCAGCCCTGCTGGTGAGCCTTGGCCGCTCTGGGCCCTGCTGTGCAGGAGGGTCCCTGAGTGCCAGCGGTAGCTGGGGGCCTCAGCCACCTCCTCTCTCCACAGGAGCACCTCTGCAGCTTCAGAAGAGCAGCCAAAGATTCCAGTGTCTGAGAAGCTGACCTGTTATCCTCGCTCTCCACATCTCTCCCCATCTGCTGTGCTGCAGCTGCATCCCCGTCTTGAGGGCATCCCAAGACCCACACCTCCCAAGCGAGACCCTCTGCCCCTGAGCCCCCTGGCCCTGTTCCCTGGCCAGGACTGAAATTGGGCAGCCCCTGTCCACCAGAGCAGGGGTTGGCCCATGGTTTTTGTTCAAATAAAGAGATGGAGCTCTCACCCCAGTGTCCGGCTGGTACCACCAGCAAAGCCCACACGGCACCAGCCCCGGCTGCGCTCCATGTCCAGGAGCAGCCGGGGGTGCCCACGGTGTGGGCAGGCAGGAGCCAGGCAGGGGCTGCCGTGACCAGCGGTGGGGCCCTGAGGGGCTGGGGGAACCCGTGCTGAGCGTCCCTGGGCTGTGAGGGCACATTTCCTTCAGTGGCATCACCTGGGCCTGCACCTCATGAGGCACACAGGGCAAATTTGGGCTCTCTCCTAAGGTGTGCAGGGATTCCCCATGAGGAGTGCAGTGGGGTTAAACTGAGAGTGGTTTTTTACTCTTCTCAGCACAGCAAAGGGGACAGTCTTGGCCAAGGTTTTGCAGAGCTGGGAGGAAGCCTCTTGTGAGCCCTTGGGCCCGGCCTGTGGGCACAGCGGGCAGGTGGAGCCCATCCCTTGAGGCCAGTCCGGGCTGCTCGGGCCAGGCTGGGCCGGGTGAGCCGGGCCATTCTCTGGGGCACAGGAGGCACCCAGGGCTATAACTGGGGCCGTGGCTTTTCAGCTTGAAGGGAGGCTGGCTCTGTTGGTTCAGAGGGCACAGCTTAGATCCCAGTTACCTTTGTAAACCTGCTGGGGAAGTGTTGAGGGCAGAGAGTTCCAACCCTTCTCACTGGGAAGCTGGGCTGATGCTGTGGGGTTTTTTAATTTTTTGCCCTCTAAATTTGTGTCCTGGCAGAGGATTAAGTTTGCTTGCTCTCAGTAAGCCCCTTTTCTTCTTGGTGCTGTTGTAAATGAAATTAAAATCAGACAACTAGATCTATTGAATTAACAGCAATTAAATAACAAGGGAAAAAATTATACAACTTAGTGAATTGAATACAAGGATGCAATATAATAAAATAATACTATTTAGTGGATTGAATAGATATTTGGTATAAAAGGAAAACAATTCAGTAAAAGAGTACAATTTAGTGAATATCTTCATATATATATATATGTGAATATAATTTGCTAGTAATTGAGTATGATTAAAGCATGAGCAAAACTGACTGGGGTATGGGCAGGGCTTCTCACCCTGCCTCACGTACCAAAACAAAGCAATTCAAACTAAACTTATATACTGTATGCTTATACATATTCATTCATGTTTCCCCTAAGTCTCCTCCTATTTTTGATTCTTTAATTTTACATCACTATTCTTCATGGCGCAAGCCTCACTTGTTGCTAGGGGGTCTTCAGTCTCCTTTCGATGGTATTTTGGATGAAGGCTTACGCTCATCCTCATTGTCCTCTGGATAACCTTACAGGTTTTGCATGGGTACTAAGTGTTATGTAAATAAGCATTGTGTTCCACTAATTAGTCTTACACTTCATAATCTTCAGGCCTATGCCTAAAGTTGTTCCAACTTTATCCATCTCAAGGTTGATTTCTTCTTGGGACACCACTTATCTCAAAACTACATCCTGTACCTTAATTTCAACACGTAACATCTGCAAAGGGGTACATCTGCCTTGTATCACCAATTCCCTTGATTGCTTCTAAGAATAACTTTCCAAATAGTTACAATTTAGTTAGCACAAATCATTTCCATTTATTACGCTCCCCAAATTCCACTCCCAACATCTCCCCCGCTTCCAGCTCAGGATGGTGCCCCAATGAGACCCCTCCCCAAATCCCACCCCCAAGACACCTCCCCATCGCTGGAAAATCCCCCAAATCTCACTCCAAAATTGGGAATCCTCCCTGAGACCCCTCCCCAAATTCAGGCCTCCCCAAAATGCCCCTCCTCACTGGGATTAGGACCTCTCCCCATCAATGGAAATTCCCCCAAAACACAAAAAATCCTCCCCAAATCCCCTTCCCAAAATCAGAACTCCACCAGGACCCCTGAATTTCCCCCCAAAACCACCAAATTTTCCCCCCCAAATCCCCAATTTTTTTCCCCAAATCCCAAATCCTCTCCCTAAAAACCCCAAAGTTCTCCCCAAAGTCCCAAACTTCCTCCCCAAACACCCAAATGTTAGAAAAAAAATCCTTAAATTCTTGCCCTAAAACCCCAAAATTCCCCCCAGGACCTTCAGAGTTTCGCCCCAAAACCCCAAATTTCCATCTGAACCCCCAAATTTCTCCAATTCCACCTCAAATCCTGGGAGAACTCCCCAAAAAACAGCAAGCCTTCCCAAAACCTCCACCAAAATTGCAACTCTCTCCCTAAAAATCACCAAAAATCTGAGAACATAAATTTTTTCACGCCGCGGGTGGGGGGAGAAACACCAGAAATCTCAGGATTTTTCCCGTTTTTTTGGGGAGTGGGGTCTCCCTGTTTCCTGTCCCCCCAGGTGACTCCACCCCAAAATTCCTGCCCCTCGGCCCCCCAAATTAAGTGTGAATAAATAAAAAGATGAAAAAAGGAAAAAAAAAAGGGGGGGGGGGGGGAAGGTAAAAAAAAAAAAAGCCAGAGAAAAAATTAAAAAAATATTTTCTCACCTCAGTTTGGGGGGAAGGGGATGGAGGAAATATTGGGGGAGGGGGTGAACCTCCAGAAAAAAAAAATTGAGGGACCCCCCGTGTCCTGGGTTGATTATGATGTTAAATTGTATCCCCATTCGTCCACCTAACCCAGACACAGATTTTGTATTCTTAATATTCCATCTAAAAGTGAGTGGAAAAGAAGCACTGAGCCTGTTATCAGACTGTACTTGCTCCCCCCGCATCGGGAGTTTTGACTACAGCACAGACAGACAACAAGACACAGATCGCCTTGGCTTTCCAACTAGCCGGAGCAGAGAGGTCTTCCTGGACTGTTTTCTTTCCCTTTTTCTGAAACGAATCGAACCTGCTCTGGACTGGGGAGTCGGGGGAGCACCGGGAGCTTGCACCCGTGGACTACCGGGAGCCCAGCTTGGGCAGCGGCATTTTCCAGCACCAGAGGGACTGATAACAGAGCGAACACCCACAGGAAAGAGACCCTCTGAAGTTCGTCATCTCTTCTGAATGGCGAGAGGTTTTGTAATTTGATATCATTCATTCTTGTGCTGGGTAGAGCTGTGCCTGTGAAATAAACAGGATTGTTCCACTTCTCTCAGAGAAATCCCTTCCGAACCGGTTGAGGGGTGGGAGAAAAGGGCCACCTGGGTTTGCTTCCCGGGGGGAGGCCCATTGGAGGTTTTCTCCCAAATTTGCCCTAAACCAGGACAGCGGCCCTCGGCAGTTGGCGGCCTTTGGGGTGGAGCCCAGTGGCACGCGAGCGGCCTTTGGTGGCTGCTGTCGGCCGCCCGCTGGGTAGACCTGCTGTCGGCCGGCGGCTGGGCAGACCTGCTGTCGGCCGGCGGCTGGGCAGACCTGCTGTCGGCCGGCGGCTGGGCAGACCTGCTGTCGGCCGGCGGCTGGGCAGACCTGCTGTCGGCCGGCGGCTGGGCAGACCTGCTGTCGGCCGGCGGCTGGGCAGACCTGCTGTCGGCCGGCGGGCCGCCGTGGGACGCGTCGAGCGGCTCTCCCCTATCGGCCTGAGCGCCTCGCCGCCTTCGCGTCTCCCTGAGAGGGAAGGAGGGAACCCTCAGAAGCCGGCGGCGCTCCCTCCCGCGTCTGGGCCCGAGCAGATGGCGGCCCTGCTCCCGCCTCGGTTTCTGCCCGGCTGGCTCGGTCAGCGGGGCTGCCGTCCGCCTGCAGGTTTCGGTGGGGCCGGCCGGGGGCGAGCGGGAAGGAAGCCGCCGTCGGAGCGAAAGCCTCCGAGAGAGCGCCGGCGAGAAAGCTTCCTCGGAAAGGGAGGAGACCGAGCCTCAAGCCGCCGGCGGCCCCGTCGGCCCGCTCCTCAGCCCCCGCAGGCGTTGTCGCGGTGCCGAGCGGCCGGCCGCTTGAGGAGCCGCCTGGGCCGTGGGCGGGGAGGGGCCGACGGCGGCGGCCCGAACCCAAGCCGCAGGGGGGCGGGGAAAGCCCAGAAGGCGGTGCCAAGGCAGGGTGACGTCAGAGGGCGGGGCCGCCCGGCGAGCCCCCGGAGGCGGGCCCGGGGCCAAAGACCTGCGCGGAGCGCCGAAGAGCCGGCCTGTGCAAGCGGCCGCCCGCTCGCCGCCTCTGCCGGGGATTCGAGTCGAGTCACGCCGGGGGCCGGCGGCTTCCAGCCGCGTCCCACCGCCCGCTTCCGCCTGCTTCCTTTTCCCCGCTGTCCGCCCCGAGGTGCCGCTTGCTGGCTGGTGCCGTGTCTGCTCCCCGCGGGGTGGGGACGCCCCGTTGCCGGCCTGTGCAAGCGGCCGCCCGCTCGCCGCCTCTGCCGGCGACTCGAGTCGAGTCACTATGACTCTTAACAGAGGTAAGTTTGCATTCCTAACTGGGCCTAGCCGCTGAAATCAGACCTCCTCGTGGTCCCGCTGGATACCCGCAAGGGTAACTAGCTGATTTCTGCCCCAGTGTGAGTGAGGTTGTGTTTTTCACTGCCTCCCTGCCTTTGGACTCGCCACCCAAAGTGCAGTTTCACGATTTTGCGTCGAAAAGTTATCGGCAGAAGCTCCTTAAAAGCTCCCTGCCTGAAACCGAGCCCGCGGTCAAGTTGGGCAAAGCTGACAGCGCTTGAGGGGGTGCTGTTAGTCAATATTCCCTCAATTGGACTTAGTTTTACTTTGAAACGGCACCACGGTAAAGGCTTTAAAGCTACTCCGTGTGTCCACGGCAACTCAAACTAATTTTAAAGACTGGCATATAAAATCGCCACAAAACCCAAATTTTAAACCCTCAGAATTGGAAAGGGAGGTTTGGAAAAGTTTAAAACTGGAGTTCTACAACTCGATGCATTGTGCCGAAGAATGTAATGCCCATTGTGTGGGGCGGGAGGGGCTGGGGGAATACCCTGATGTGTACTGTGATGATACAATGACTTGCTTATCTCTAGATGATAACGGGATTGATAAGAGCCAGGAAAAGACTGCCACACCCCCACCCACCCAGGAAGAAGCAGCCGTTTTATCAGAGCCAGAGGAAACCACTATTCAACCACCAAACAATGGGGAATCAGAAGACTGCCCTGTCATATCAGTTCCAGATGAGAATCCACCCTGCCCGTGCTGCGGTATTAAAACGAATAAAATGCCTGGATTAATTGAACATTTACTCAGAGCACATGGAATTAGAGAATGCAAATTTAAATGCACCAAATGTGATTTGGAAAATACAAATTTTCACAGCATTGCCTGCCACTATCCAAAATGCAAAGGTAAAATAAAAAAACCATCCCCAGGAAAATGGCCCTGCAATGTATGCCAGATGAGTTTTCAAACTAAAATTGGACTGGGACAACATAAAAGAATTGCACATCCAGCAGTCAGAAACCAGGAGAGGCTAGAAGCCATGAGACCAAAAGAAACATCAGCAAGAGGAGCCCACAAGAAATGCTGGAGTGAAGAGGAGGAAAATCTGCTAATCCAACTAATAAAACAATATGAGGGTAATAAAAACATTAATAAACTGATTGCTGAACACATCCCATCCAAAACTGCAAAACAAATCAGTGACAAGAGATGCTATCTGATGTTAAAACAACAAGCCTCAATTGGATTACAAACTAACAGAAAAACAGAAGAGCAGCCACAGGAAAAAATTCAAAAGCCATCAAAGCGTAAAGAAACCAAAATAAAGCAGTTGAAAAAACACTAGGAAGATATTATCCCATCAAAGATCAGTGATGGCACCTTCATTTTGTATCAGGAAGCCTTCCAAGAAATTCTCAAAAAGAAAAATAAGAATCCCACCCACACCATTAGTGAAATAACCAAAGACTGCATGAAGGTATTTAAAGAGATGCACAGCTGGGAAAAGAACACGGCCTCGTCCGTGGGGCTGTGCCTGGCTGTGCTGCTGGAGCTCCACAGGGACCTGATCTGCAAGGCATTCTCCATTTATTTCAAGACTGTTCTTTTATCATTTTTCTGTAGTGTATAAATAAAAGATGTGTTCTAATAAACAGACTGCAAGACTGTTCTTTTGCTGCCCAGGGTCTGCAGGGCATAGGGGAAGAGGGGGAAAAGGGTCTTTGTGCTCAGCAAGCTGCCCAGGTGTGCAGTGGTGCAGGGAAAATGGCCAGAAGCCCCTTGGCCTTTGGTGGTTGTGCTGAAGGCACAAGCCCTGTCCCAGCCTGGCAGCGCCGTCTGTGTCCTCCTGCCCGTGTGGTGCTGGCTGGATTGCTGAGGGCTCCCAGGTGCATCTTGCTCCAGCTCCATGAGCAGCCCCCAGGCTTGATTTGCCTTGTTCCTGACAGCCGGCTGCTCTGGTGCTTCCCTGGAGCTCCTAACTGGAGCAGGTTTATCTGAGGGGGTGAGAATGCCAGGATATGCCAGGACCAGAGCCCTGGGGTTTCCAAGGAAGAATCCATCAATCCCCTTTTCCAGGAGATCCCAACCCTCTGAATCACACTTGGGATAGAGAATAGCAGAATCGCTGGAGTGCTTAAGACCGGAATGCTGGGAAAAAACCTGATCTTTAATTAACCCCATTTCCTGATGGGAAATAATCCAGGAATTTGGTTCCTGGAATTGGAAAAAGAAGGAAATGTTTTTTTGGGAGGTGCCATAGGTGCTCCTGGACGGGGGATTTCCCTAATCCATCCTTCCCTGATTGAGGAATGGAAGTTTGTGGGATGAGCCAGGATTAACAGACCCCTCCCTCAGGTGTGTGATCCAGGATTTTTCTGCTTTTTCCCAGCCCAGGTGAGCCATGTGCAGCCTTCCAAATGGATTGGTTCAAACCAGGAAGGATTTTATTCCCCATGGGAATAAACCTGGGCTCCAAAACACTCCCAGAATGGCAAAATCCTGATTTTAGCAGCTTTTTCCAGCTCCACATTGGAGGAATTCATGGATCTGCTGGATGATGGGTTCTCATCCCAAATAATCTGCCTGTTTGTCGAGGAACACTCTGGTGATGGTGCTGATACAAGTTGTGCTGACTCAGTCTTCTGAGAGTTTTGGGGATTTTTTTGGGGGCGGGATTTCAGGTGTCTGAGACAGCGGGGAGTGAGGCAGGAGAGAATCCAGATCCAGAAAAATACCGGATAGTGCAGGGAATGGGGAAATCGCAGTAGAAACAAGCACAAAGGAACTGGGAAAAAAAGCATTTTTAAGAAGGGAAAGAAAGGATAACATTCCAACCAAATGCACTGGATGCATATGGATGCTGAAAGCAGGCAGGGAGCACAGAGCCTGTGTGAAACTGAGTCACACAGGCTTCTCTCTCTGGCCTGGGAAAGCATAAGAAGGAATCCCAACAGTCCTTGTTAAAGGACACCAATTGGCAGGTGTTGTTTAGTCGAGGGCTGGTGTTCCACTTAAGCAATGAAGGTGATGTGTACCTTTAATGAGCAATGGGAGTTTTACCTCTCAGACCTTCTCAACCATGTGTATAAAAGTAGATTAAGAATAATAAACTTTGCTCTCTTGGACAATGCAGCCAAGGGAGTCAGTGTCGTACTCCTCGCCGTTCCTAATACAGTGCGAGAGAAAAGAATAACTTGGAGGTGGAATAGGAGAAATTCCAACATAACAGGTTACCAAGGCCTGGGAGAGCCCAAATTTTTCATTTTATTTGGGAAATTTTTTTGTGTTTATCAATGTTATTGCATTTTGTTTTTTTCCAGGAAAATCCCGGTTTCTTTCTGATGGGACTTGCAGTTGCCTCCTGTTCTTGTAGTTCTGATTTTGCCCATCCTCATTCCCAAAATTTTTTAGAAATTTCTGTAAAATGATGAAAATGATGATGGACTGTGGCCTTTTTTCTTTCTCCTTACTTGTGATGCTATTGCAGTGAAAAGAAGAAGAAAAAACACTGATAAGAAATGGTAAAAAAAAAGATAAAAAGATCAGCATTTTACCATGTATCAGTGCTTGGCTATTTGTTTTAAAGCTTTTTGGCAAATGTTCTTTTTGCTATAAAATAGAATTATATGAAGCCCTGAGGAGGTTTAAAAAATAAGAGAGAAAAAGTAAATTATAATTTAAAATTTGGCTTCTTTTTCAAAGGAGCAATCCTTTTAGACTACAAAAGTGTCGTGGTTTTAAAGCAGTAACTAAAAAATTACTAGAAAATTTACTTATTTCTTGCTATGAGATGTGGATTAGAACAAGAGCAAAACAGGCTTAAAACTTAAAAGGAATAAAGTAAGTTCATTAACAAAACTACAAGAATAAGAACACCAGAATAAACCTCCAGAAAAACCTTTTTATCCCCCACTACTTAACCATTCCCTCATTCAAATGACAACATAGAGACAAAAAAGTTTGGAACTCAGGTGTTTAAAACAGTCCCAATTCCTGATAGAGTCTTTTCATCAGCCTTTGTAGAGAAACAGAAGTCTTCTTCTGCTAATCTATGGAGTTTCTCACAAGAAAACTATTTTTGTTATAGCTTTCTATCTTTCTGATGTCCAGAAATCTGTCATCATATTTTCTCCTCCCATTTCACATCACTCTGAGGTGTGTTATGGGCCATGAGTCTAGGGATGTCATTTTTAAGGATGAGTTATTCAAAGGCAAAAGTTCTCTTCATTTGTCTTTGTGAGCTTCCCTGGAAAAAAGAAATTTTCTCTTTGCCTCTCAAGGCTTCAAATCTTCAACTATTACTTCTCCCCACTCTGTTCCAGCACTTCACTGTATCACAATTCCTCCACCTTTTGCTCAAAATCTATACTTTGAACACTCCATTCCTCCCTATATACTCTGTCATGAATTAAAGGAGTTTTTTCAGGACACTATTGTCCATCTCCATAACTTTAACAGAAAAGTATTTCAGCTTAATTAAAGCATCTCCTTATTCTCTACCTCTTCTGAAGCTTAACTCTTTTCTTTACTGTCTCTGATAGTTTATAAAGTCTCTTTACATGTTGATTACTATATTTTTCTTTTTCTGGAAAAAAAGGATTAATCTGAAAGTCTCATCTGGGTGATGAAAGAGTTAAAATCTTGCCCAGGCTTTGTAGATGGTTCTGTGATCTCTGCCGGAGCAGCAGCTGGAGTTGTCTGCGATGGAAGATTGTTCATGGCTGCTCTGGAGAGTGTGGTCACTGTCTCAGCCCGCCGCAGGTCAAGAGCTTCTTTTCTTTCCTTACTTGGCAGTCTCTGGTGAATTCAGTCACAGCAAAAACTGCAGCCAAGCCAGGGACCGGCCTGGCTCGGCCAGAGCCCGGGGCAAGCCCCGCAGGCCCCATCTCCCGGCCGGGAGCCGCGGCAGGCCCAGCCCAGCCCCTGCCCGGGCCGCATGGGCTGGGCCGGGGACGGGAAGCCAGCTAAACCTCAGTTACCTTTCACAGACAGGAAACAAAGAGACCAAGAAATTCCTAGGCTTGGGTCTTAAGGTGGTGTCTCACTTTTCAATGGTTAAGAACTGCTGTCAATTCTTAGAAATGACCAGCTGTTGGCTAGGAGACAAACTCCCATCAGGCTCCAGCGGTTTGAACTTCCTTAGGTGTTTCTCTTTGTTTTCTTAAATGCCAATCCATCACAGTTTGATAGACCATGCTGGATTAAATAGCATTTGTTGTTGGCCAGTTTTCCTGATTACATAGGGTCCAGTTTCAGAAATTTTTGGAGTCAATCTAATTGGTGGCTGTGTGGTAGGTATTACAACATGAACATTAAGCTCTCCCCAATATTTGGTATTGTTTTTACCACACACAATTTTGGAGGACAATTGTACAGCTGTTAAATTCAGCCAACAATCTTGATTCCAAGTTTCACAAGATTTAACCTGGCCATGAGATCCGGCGACTTGACTATGTACAGGCTCAGTGTGGGATCCAGTACTCAGTCTGCAGCGTATTGAAACATCATCACCTTGAGTTAACAGGAAAGAAGGGAAAACATTAGTTTTGTAATTTAGCACAAAAAGGAGTGTTCACATCATGGTATGTGATTATTACACTAAATATAGGCCTTGCTACAGCATTTGTTTTAAATCTGGAAGTTCATGGTTTATCTGATCTTCATGTCCCTCGGTATTCTTCTGTAGAGAATAAACAAAACAGAGTCTGCCACATAGGGGCAGGAGATTAAAACAATGGAATTATCCAGCACGTGTTTATCCGATGCTCTTTCCCCAAGGCATCGAAGGATACCCATGCATATTCTCCTGTAGTTCTTTTAAAAGCTTCAGCTTGGACTAACCAAGATATAATCCCCACTCTTACCAGCACAAAGCGTAGAATTTCTTGCCACTTTTCCTTTTGCCATACCTGAATTCTGTTTACTTCCCAGTCCTTTTGTTGCCATAAAGGAAGCCACTCAGTATATCCCTTGAACATAGCATAGGAGTTAGTGTAGATACAGACAAGAGAGGTATTCTGTGCCTCATGCTGGAAAACACTCCAAACAGCTATCAGCACTGCATCCTGAGTGCTGCTTTCTTCCTCAGTAACAATTTGTTCAGCAGAGGAAAGGTGGAGGGCTACTGCCCTGCACCTCCACACCTCTCCCTCTCGTTTGGCAGAGGTATCAGTGAACCAAGAGTTTGCTGATTGTTTTTGCTCACTGTCCAGAACCTGTGAGTGGTGTTGCTTCAGCCCACTGCCCAGAATCAGTTGAGGGCAAGGTGGAGTGCTTGGTACAATGGGGCTGGAATCCTGCCACTGAGAGACCAATTTACTTAATTTTTCAAGCGGCAGGTTAACCATTAAACCCTTCAGTACCCCTTTCTTCACCCCCAAGTTCCACCAATACTGTAGACTAGAAATTTGCCTACCGTTTTCTGTTTTTTTATTAGGAGGGGTTTCTTTAATTATCAAGTCAGGTTTGTCATGGCTGCTACTTAAGCTCTCAGTTTTTTGTATCACCTGATTTTTTACAGCTCCTTCTGTTATTGAGAAGATGTTAGAGTAATGTTCAATCTGGGCATACCACTTTCTCACTGAGGCCCTCTGGACCACCCCATTGGAGGGGGGAGTCCCAGTACTGACTGTCTTCATAACTTCAAAAGGGCCTTTTAATGCAATTGGTTGTTGTTGTGCAGTTTTTCCTACTTCTATGAGAGCTGGAATAACTACAAACAATCCTTTTTCCCAGGTAGTGTAACTCTTTTCAGCATCTTTATTTTTTATTACTTCTTTTTCATCTCCTCCCATGAGGATATCATCTATGGTTGTTTCGAGGAGAATTGCTGTAGGTTTCAGTGATTCTGGAAGACCACAAATTAAAGGGGTCATAATTTTAGCATTCACAGGTAGCAACATTGGTGATTCATAACCAGCATTTAATTTTCTTTCATGAATCACTTGCAAACAAGCTGCCTTATGAATATTTTCTAGAATTTGGTCTGGGGAACCAGCCAAAGCTACAGGATCTCCCCTTTCCAGGGGGTTAAGTCCCCCTGGCCAATATGCAGCTCGCTGGGTTAGGGACCATGGGTTGCGGTTATCTCCTGTTGTTAAGAAAACACCATGTCCCAAATAACCACTTGCTTCTTGTTCTGTTCATCGAATTTGATCTCCCCCTGTGAGAGACACTCGGAATATGTATTCTGTCTCTGAGTCATGAGGGAGATGCCCGTACTCCTTTTTTAACTTAGCCAATGCAGTAGCAGTGTAAGGGATTTCTTTAGTGGTTATATGCAGATCAAGATCTTCATCATTGATGTAGTTATATTCTGTTTTAATCAAAGGTCTTACTTGGGAGCAACAGTTTTCACCACAATTTTTTACCAAATGTAAATCTGCTTGAGGATATATGTGATTTGTCTGAGGAGTTTCTTTTTCCAGCAACTCCTTAAAGGAGTCAGCACACTGTGAATTTTTGGCACACTCCTCACTCAGGGCAGTTTGTAAGAAATTATTTTCTTCATTTTGCAAACTTTCAACTAAATTTTGTAGGGATTGACTAATTGCATTTTCTTCCTACCTTTGTCTTGTGCGAGCCTCTACAGCTGACGTAAGGCAAGCTCCCAATACAGAACAAATTATGGCTTTATTATGGCCAAATTTGAACTTTGCCTCATGTTGCAGGGAGCAAATTCTGTCAGTTACATTTTCCAGCTTGAACCAATTATTTTGAGCCCATTCTTCCCCAGCTGGAGAGGGCCTAGCATTATGTTTTGCTAACAAAACAAAATGCAGCTTTATCTTTTGCACTAGAGTTTTCAGAGTTTTCATTCATCTTTGTTTGTGAAGGGACCAATACCACTACAGGGAGTAAAGTAAAACTTAGTTACACTACGCAGCCCATGCTATGTTCCCCTTTGCTTCCCTGAATGGGTGAAGAGACCAAATCTGCTTGTGACTCTTTCAGTTTAAAATATCTGCTGGTCTCTCTGCTACACCAAGCAGTCAAAATAGAAAAAAATATCAGTCCCACCTTTTGCACTCGAAGATCCCTTGTGAAATTCTGAAGACAGAGCCCTCAAATGAGTGTAGGGGTGCTTTTCACCTGGGCAAGTGCAGTTTATTGGAAATTCGAGTCGCCTCCCTTGCTTTCTAAACACTGCTCAGCAGCGTGGCAGGCTAGGGGCGGCTGAAGCGAAACGTCCTTCCCCTGATACAGACTGCACAACAACCTGCAACCACTTCTGTCTCTCAGAATCCTGTCCATGATGCCAATTTATGTCACGATCCGCAAGGTGGGATTCGTGATGTGGCTCTTTTATTTGATCGTAGAGTACAAAAGATTATCAGCAAACCAGGGACTCAAACAGCAGAACACACATTACTGAGTGCTCATCAGCACTAATATGTGATAGAGGGAAAAGAGGAGAAAGCAAAGCACAAAGAAAGAGAGTAAGGGGATTATAGCTACCAATGTCGAAGTCCACTCCGCCATCCAACGATGCAGAGTCTTCTGTCTGTTGGTGAGATCTCAAAGGAAAGTAAGTTTTGGGTTTATTTTACAATTTTTATTTTATTTTATAATATTTATAATTTTTATTATTATGTTTATATTTTATTATAGAAATAAATTTTATATTTATTATAGAATTATTTCTTTTATATTATTATTATTATTAAATTATATTTTATTTTATATTTGGGTGTATTTTATAGTTTTTTACAAAGCGAGGGGCACAAGGCCAAAAACAGAGGAGATTGATGACCATTGTGATGAAACCCATTGCTCGGGGGGGCAGATGTGTGGTACAAATCTCTTCTCGCCAGCAGGAACGAGGGCAGTGTACCATGGCAGCACAGCAAGCACACTGGCAAACAATCACTTGGCAAGCATCCACCTCAACCAGGTCAGAGACCCTGTACCGAGTCCCTTGTGATATTCAGGGTCCTTCCTTGCAGCAGTTGTAAGACAGATGGGAGAATCTTCGGACCATCTCTTACAAAGGCTGAAGTGGAGCAGGGTTCCATGTGAACAGCAGTTGAACATGGGTCAGTTGGTCCTAAGCAACAGGCGAGCGTCGTTCCAAAAGGGCAGGCGATGGCCTTGTCATGGTTTTAAACCAGTAACTAAAAAAATTACTTCTTTCTTGCTGTGAGGTATGGATTAGAACAAGGGCAAAACTTAAAAGGAATAAAGACAGTTTATTAACAAAACTACAAGAATAAAACCACCAGAATAAACTTCCAGAACACTCTTTTATCCCCCACTACTTGACCATTCTCTTGTACATGTGACAACATAGAGACAAAAAACTTTAGAACTTTGGTGGTTAAAACAGTCTCGATTCCTGCTAGAGTCTTTTCATCAGTCTTTGTAGAGAAACAGAAGTCTCCTTCTGCTAACCTATGGAGTTTCTCACAAGAAAACCTCTTTTGTTATAGTTTTACATTTCCCTGATGCCAGCTGCCCAGAAATCTGTCATCAGATTTCCTCTTCCCATTTCACATCACTCTGAGGTGTGTATGGGCCATGAGTCTAGGGATGTCATTTTAAGGATGAGTCATTCAAAGGCAAAAGTCTTCTTCATCTGTCTCTGTGAGCTTTCCTAGAAAACAGTTTTCTCATTGCCCCCAAGGCTTCAAATCTTCACTTCACCCTGCTCCAGCAACTCACTGTATCACAATTACTCTCTCTTTTGCTCAAAAATCCACACTTTGAACACTCCAAGCTTCCCAATACTCTGTCATGAATTAAAGGAGTCTTTTTAAGCTACTATTGTCCATCTCCATAGCTTTAACAGAAAGGTATTTCAGCTTGTAAAGTATCTCCTTATTCTCTCTTCCCCATTTAAAACTTAACTCTTTTCCTCATTGTTTTTAGTGGTTTTATGATGTCTTCTTCATGTTGATTGTCTCTCTCTTTCTCTGTCTTTCTGGGAAAAAGGAGTAATCTGTACGTTTTATTCAGGTAGTAAAAGAATTAAAAGCTTTAGAAAAGCTGCAAGAGTTCATGGTGTCAGGTTTCAGTCCAGCAACAGAAACTGAAAACTAAACCAGGTTGGCCGGCTCTGCTTTCTTTTCCTCTGCGCCCCCGTCTTCGTCCTCTGTGGCCTTGTCCGGCCTGGAGGGCGGGGGGAGAGAGGAGGAGGCCAAGACAGAGCCTTGTTACCTTTTCAGAAGCCAGAAACAAAAGAGGACAAGAGTGCTCTGACTTTACATCTTAAGGAGGTGTTCACAGGGTGACTCTACGTTTTAATGGTCAAAACTGCTGTCGGTTGTTAGAAATGACTGATAATTGGTCTGGAGGAAAGACTACCATCAGCCACCAGCACCTTCAACTTCCTTAGCTCTCAAAACTACCATAAAGGTAAAACCACCCCATGACACTGTGACACAACCGCTGTGAATGTCCCAGTTTCCACCTCTCTGTGACAGCACAGCAGGGACAGCCCCAGTGTTCTCCTCTCTGTGACACCACAGCAGGCACAGCCCCAGTGTTCTCCTCTCTGTGACAGCACAGCAGGCACAGCCCCAGTGTTCCACTCTCTGTTACGCCTGTCGTGGTTTTAAAGCATTAGTTAGAAAATCACTGTAAAACTTACTCATTTCTTGCTGTGAGATGTGGATGATGAGAAGGGCAAAAGAAGCTTAAAACCTAAAGGAATGAGTAAGTTTATTAACCAAACTACAAGGTTAAGAAAGCAGAATAAAACTTCCAGAAACCCTTTTTCCCCACCACGCTGCCATTCCTGTCTTTAATTGACAACATAGAGGAAAAAAAACAAACCCTGGTGGTTAAAACAGTCCAAACTTTGCTATAGTCTTTTCAGCAGTCTTTGTCGAGAAAAAGAAGTTCTTTTTTGTCAGTCTATGGAGTTTTTCATAAGAAAACCATTTTCTCGTGGCTTCCTATTGCTCTGATGCCAGTGGCCCAGGAAACTCTGCCATCAGTCCTTTCCTCCCATTTCACACCACTCTGAGCTGTGTTCTTGGGCCATGATTCAAGGGGTGTCCTTTGAAGGATGAGATCTTCCAAGGCAAAAGTTCTCTTCATTTGTCTCTGTGGCCATCTCTGGAAACAGAAATTTTTGCTTTGTCTCTTAAGAGCCACAAATCTTCAACAACTCTCACTTCTCCTTTTCTCTTCCAGCATCTCCTAGGATTACAACCACTTCACCCTTGACTCAGCTTTATCAATGAATTACTTTTGCTCAGATCTACACTTTGAAATACTCCATTCCCCCCAAAATACTCTTTCAGGAATGAAAGGAGTTTTTTCAGGACATTATTGTCCCTCTCCATAGCTTGAACAAAAGAAAACTTCAGCTTATTCAGGCATCTCCTTTTTGTCTTCCCATCTGAGGGTTAATTCCTTCCCTTGCTGCCTTTGATCCTTGATGCTGTCTCTTTCCATGGTGATCCCTCTCTCTTCCCCTCTCTCTGGAAAAAGGATTAATCTGCAAGTCTCATCTGCCTAGTGAAAGGGTTAAACTCTTGCCCAGGCCTTGATCTCTGCCGAGGCAGCGGCTGGAGCCGTTTGCCAGGGAAGATTTTTGGTAGCTGCTCTGGAGGAGTGTGGCCACTGTCTCAGCACGCCGCAGCTCAAGAGCTTTCCCTCCCCTTCCTCGGCAGTCTCTGCTGAAAGCCAGCAGCGTCAGAAACTGCAGCCGAGCCAGGAAGTGGCCTGACCCGGCAGCCCCGCTGCACAAGGCGCAGCGAGCCCTGCAAGGGCTTCAGCCCCTCTGGGAAGGGGCTCCTGTCACTTCACAGTCGCCATCCAGCACCAGGAACCGCAGAACTCCAGCCAGCCCCGCTCCCCGCCGCGGCCTTGTCTGACGTGGAGCGGCGGAGGCTGAACCAGAGCTCTGTTACCTCTTCAAAAGCCAGAAAGCAAAGAGAAAGAGAAATTCCCAGGCTTAAAATTGAAAGGGTGGTGTTCACAGGTTCATGTCACTTTTCAATGGGCAAAACTACTGTCAATTCCAGAAATGGCCAGGTATTGGCCAGGACAAAAATCTCCAATCAGTTTCCAGCAACCTTAACTTCCTTAGCTGTTTCTCTTTTTTTCATAAATGTCAATCTAACACACACTAGCACAAGTGACAGCCCCAGTGTTTCCCTCTCAGTGACACCACAGCAGGGACAGCCCCAGTGTTCTCCTCTCTGTGACACCACAGCAGTGATAGCTACCATGTCCTCCTCTTTGTGACACCACTGCTGTGACTGTCCCAATTTCCCCCTCTCTGTGACACAACAGCAGGGACAGCCCCAGTGTTCTCCTCTCTGTGACACCACAGCAGGCACAGCCTCAGTGTTCTCCTCTCTGTGACACCACAGCAGGCACAGCCCCAGTGTTCCACTCTCTGTTATGCCTGTGGTGGTTTTAAAGCATTAGTTAGAAAATCACTGTAAAACTTACTCATTTCTTGCTGTGAGATGTGGATGATGAGAAGGGCAAAAGAAACTTAAAACTTAAAGGAATGAGTAAGTTTATTAACCAAACTACAAGGTTAAGAATGCAGAATAGTACTTCCAGAAACCCTTTTTCCCCACCACGCTGCCATTCCTGTCTTTAATTGATGTCATGGGGTGGCTTTACCTTTATAGTGATTTTAGGAGCTAAGGAAGTTGAAGGTGCTGGTGGCTGATGGGAGACTTTCCTCCTGACCAATTATCAGTCATTTTTAAGAACTGACAGCAGTTTTGACCATTAAAAAGTGAATTCAAACTGTGAACACCTCCTTAAGATGTAAAGTCAGAGCACTCTGGTCCGCTCTTTTGTTTCCGGCTTCTGAAAAGGTAACAAGGCTCTGTCGTGGCCTCCTCCTTCTCCCCTGCCCCCTCCCCCCCCAAGCCGGACAAGGCCGCAGAGGACAAAGGGGGGGGGGACGGGGGCGGGGAGGGCACGGAGGAAAAGAAAGCAGAGCCGGCCAACCTGGTTTAGTTTTCAGTTTCTGCTGCTGGACTGAAACCTGACACCATGAACTCTTGCAGCTTTTCTAAAGCTTTTAATTCTTTTACTACCTGAATAAAACGTACAGATTACTCCTTTTTCCCAGAAAGACAGAGAAAGAGAGAGACAATCAACATGAAGAAGACATCATAAAACCACTAAAACCAGTGAGGAAAAGAGTTAAGTTTTAAATGGGGAAGAGAGAATAAGGAGATGCTTTACAAGCTGAAATATCTTTCTGTTAAAGCTATGGAGATGGACAATAGTAGCTTAAAAAGACTCCTTTAATTCATGACAGAGTATTGGGAAGCTTGGAGTGTTCAAAGTGTGGATTTTTGAGCAAAAGAGAGAGTAATTGTGATACAGTGAGTTGCTGGAACTGAGTAAAGCGAAGATTTTGAAGCCTTGGGGGCAATGAGAAAACTGTTTTCTAGGAAAGCTCAGAGACAGATGAAGAAGACTTTTGCCTTTGAATGACTCATCCTTAAAATGACATCCCTAGACTCATGGCCCATACACACCTCAGAGTGATGTGAAATGAGAGGAGAAGAACTGATGACAGATTTCCGGGCAGCTGGCATCAGAGCAACAGAGAACTGTAACAGAAATAGTTTTCTTGTGAGAAACTCCATAGGTTCTCAGAAAGAGACTTCTGTTTCTCTAGAAAGACTGATGAAAGGACTGTAGCAAGAATTGGGACTGTTTTTAACCACCAAAGTTCAAAATTTTTTTTGTCTCTATGTTGTCATGTATACAAAGAAATGGTCAAGTAGTGGGGGATAAAAGAGTGGTCTGGAAGTTTATTCTGGTGTTCTTATTCTTGTAGTTTTGTTAATAAACTTTCTTTATCCCTTTTTAAGTTTTAAGCCTGTTTTGCTCTTGCTCTAATCCATATCTCACAGCAAGAAATAAGTAATTTTTTAGTTACTGCTTTAAAACCATGACATCTCCTTTCAAAACCTAGTTGAAATTTTGCAGAAACAATTAGATGAAGAAAGGAATGAGATCCATCTCTTGCCAGTGGCCCAATGAGAGGAATGGGTTAAAAATTCAAAGAATGCTTACTCACCAAAGAAACAGTGGAGAGGGAAACCCCTCTCATTAATCAAATTTAGCCTCAAAAAGAACTAACTGATGAAAAATTGTGGGGAGCACTGCTGTCCTAGTGTCATGGGGTAGCTTTACCTTTAAGACAGCTTGGAGGGAGAGGAAGTTGAAGCTGCTGGTGGCTGATGGGAGTTTTTCTTCCTGACCAATTATCGGTCATTTCCAAGAATTGACAGCAGATCTGACCATTAAAAAGTGAATTCAACTTGTAAACACCCCCTTAAGAATTACAGACAGAATTCTCTTGCCCTCTTTGGTTTCCGGCTTCGGACAAGGTAGCAGGCTCTGTCTTGGCCTTCCCCCCACCCTCTCCAGGCCGACAAGGCCGCGGGGTGGAGGGGGGGAGGGGGAAGAGAAGCAGCGCTGGTCAGCCGAGCTTGGTTTTCAGTTTTTGCTGCCAGACTGAAACTTAACACCATGAACTCTTGCAGTTTTCTTAAAGCTTTTAATTCTTTTACTACCTGGATAAACATACAGATTACTCTTTTTCTCAGAAAGACAGAGAGAGAGACAATCAACATAGAGGAGACATCATAGAACTACTAAAAACAGTGAAGAAAAGAGTTAAGTTTAAATAAGAAAGAGAGAATAAGGAGATGCTTTACAGCTGAAATATTTTTCTGTTAAAGCTATGGAGATGGACAATAATAGTATAAAAAGACTCTTTTAATTTATGATAAGAGTATTAGGAGGAATGAGATATTCAAAGTGTAACTTTTGAGCAGAAGAGAGAGAGAGTACTTGTGATACTGTGAGTTGCTGGAATTGAGTTGAGTGAAGATTTTGAAGCTTTGGGGGGTAAAGAGAAAACTGTTTTCTAGGAAGGCTCACAGAGACAAATGAAGAAGACTTCTGCCTTTGAATAACTTATCTTTAAAAATAAGATTCCTAAACTCTGTGACTCATACACACCTCGGAGATGTGAAATGAGAGGAGAAGATCTAATGACAGATTTCCGGGCAGCTGGAATTAGAGAAATAGAAAACTATGATGAAAAATAGTTTTCTCGTGAGAAACTCTGTAAGCTAACAGAAAGAGACTTCTGTTTCTCTACAAAGACTGATGAAAGACTGTAGCAAGAATTAAGACTGTTTTTAACCACCAGAATCCTAAAGTTATTTGTCTCTATGTTGTCATGTGTACAGAGAAATAGTTAAGATGTAGAAGATAAGGAGGTTTTCTGAAAGTTTATTCTGGTATTCTTATTCTTGTAGTTTGTTAATAAACTGTCTTTATTTCTTTTAAGTCTTAAGCCTGTTTTGCTCTTGTTCTAATCCATATCTCACAACAAAAAATAAGTAGTTTTTTTAGTTACTGGTTTAAAACCACGACACCTAGCTTGAAACCTTTAATTAAAACAATATAATCATATTGTCATGGAGTTAACTTTACCTTTAAGGGAGTTGGAGTTGCTGGGAACTGCCTGGAGTTTTTTCTCCTGACCAATTATCGGTCATTGCTGAGAACTGACAGCAGTTTACGCCATTGAAAAGTGGGATCAACTTGTGAACCCTACCTTAAAGTGTAAAACCAGAGCTCTCTTGGTTCTCTTTGTTTCCTGGCTGTGAAGGGTGGCAGAGCTCCAGGCCTCCCGTTCCCTGCCCAGGCCATGCGGCCGGGCGGGGCCGGGGCCGGGGCCAGCCGCGTGTCCCGGCTGGCAGATGGCGGGGGGCCTGGGGAAGGTTTTCCTCGGGCCCGGGCCGGGCCGAACCGATCTCTGGCTCAGCTGCAGGTTTTGCTGTAACTAAATTCACTGGAAAATGCTGAGTGAAGAAAGAGAGAGGCCCTGGACTTGCAGCGGGCTGGAGCGGCGACTACACTCTCCAGAGCAGCCATGAAGAACCTTCCATCGCAGACGGCTCCAGCTCCTGTTCAGCAGAGATCACCGAACCACCTACAAAAAGCCTGGGCAAGATTTTAACTCTTTCATTACCCAGATGAGACTTGCGGATTAATCTTTTTATCCAGAGAGAGAAAAAGAGAGTGATCAACATGAAAAGAGACTTTATCAACTACCACTGACAGGAAAGAAAAGAAGCTTCAGGAAAGGTAGAGAATTAAGAAGATGCTTTAATTAAGCTGAAATATCTTTCTGTTAAAACTATGGAGATGGACAGTTCTGAAAAGAACTCCTTTAATTCATGATACAGAATCTAGAGAGGAATGAAGTGTTCAAAGTGTAAATTTGAGTAAAAAGTAGAGTAATTGTGGTATAGTGAAGTGCTGGGAGATTTGAAGCCTTGAGAGGCAATGAGAAAACTGTTTTCTAGTGAAGCTCACAGAACAGATGAAGAAGACTTTTTGCCTTTGAATAACTTATCCTTAAAAATGCTATCCCTAGACTCATGGCCCATACAAACCTCAGAGTGATGTGAAAATGGGAGGAGTGGGCTCTAATAATAGCAACTCTGGGCAGCTAACATTAGGGCAATGGAAAACTATAACAAAAATAGTTTTCTTCTAAGAAACTCCATAAATTAACAGGAAGAAACTTCTGTTTCTCTACAAAGACTGGTGAAAAGACTGTAGCAAGAATTGGGACTGTTTTAACCATCAAAGTTCCAAAGTTTTTGTCTCTGATGTCATGTGAACAAGGAAATAGTGGGCAGATAGGGGATGAAAAGGTTTTCTGGAAGTTTATTCTGGTGTTCTTATTATTGTAGTTTGTCAATAAACTTTCCTTTTTCCTTTTAAGTTTTAGGCCTGTTTTGCTCTTGTTCTAATACGTATCTCAAAGCAATAAATAAATAATTTTCTCAGTTATTGGTTTAAAACCACGACATCTCTTCAAAGTCTTTCAAATTCCAGAAACATTCCACAAAATCCCACAGATTTGCACACAACCTATGAAAAATCGTTCAAAATGATTCAAGTCTAGTCAAAATTCCACAAAATTCCACAAACATCCCAACAAACTCCCTAAACCTTCTCAAAACACTACCACATTCCAAAATCATCCCACAAAATCTCCAAAAATTTCCACACAATCTAAGAAAAAATACCTCAAAATTCTTCATGTCTCCTCAAAGTCCTTCAAAATTCCAGAAACATCCTACAAAATTCCACAAAAATCCCGCCCAATTCCAAAAACATCCCACAAAATTCCAGAAACATCCCAAAATACTCCCTAAGTCTTCTCAAAACCCTACCAAATTCCAGAAACATCCCACAAAAATCACCACAAATTACCACACAATCTAAGAAAAATATTTCAAAATGCTGCATGTCGCCTGTCTTTCAAATTCCAGAAACATGCCACCAAATTCCAGAAAAATCCCACAAAATTCCACAAACATCCCAACAAACTCCCTAAATCTTCTCAAAACCCCACTAAATTCCAGAAACATCTCACAAAATTCTAGAAAAATCTTCTCAAAACCCCACCAAATTCCAGAAACATCCCACAAAAGCTTTACAAATTTCCACACAATATAAGAAAAATCCCTCAAAATTCTTCAAGTCTCCTCAAAATCTCACCTAATTCCAGAACATTCCACAACATTCCAAAAAAATCGCACAAATTCCAGCAGAAACGACACACAAAACTTTACATTTTCACAAAACTCCAACAATTTCCAGAAACTTCCCTCAAAATCTCCACAAATTTCCACACAATCTAAGAAAAATACCTCAAAATCCTTAATGTCTCTTCAAAGTCTACCAAATTCCAGAAACATCCCACAAAATCTCCACAAATTTCCACACAATCTAAGAAAAATAGATCAAAGCTCTTCATGTCTCCTCAAAGTGTTTTAAAATTCCACAAACATCCCACACAATTGCCTAAATCTTCTCAAAACCCTTCCAAATTCCAGAAACATCCCACAAAATTCCGCTAAAATTTCAACAGATTCCAAAAACATCCCACGGAATTCCAAGCATCCCAAACACACCATAAATCTTCTCAAAACCCTTCCAAATTCCAGAAACATCCCACAAAAACTCTTCCTATTTCCAAAAATTCCACTAACATCCCACAAAATTCCAGAAAAATCTTCTCAAAACCCTACCAAATTCCAGAAATATCCCACAAAATCTTGACAAATTTCCACACAATCAAAAAAAAACCCTCAAAATTCTTCATGTCTCCTCAAAGTCCTACAAAATTCCAGAAACATCCCACAAAATCTCCAAAAATTTCCACTCAACTTAAGAAAAATACTTCAAATTGCTTCATGTCTCCTCAAAGTCAAAAACCTTAAAAATTTCCACACACCATAGAAAAATCCCTCAAAATTCTTCAAGTCTCTTAAAAATCTTACCAAATTCCAGAACATTCCACAACATTCCAAAAAAATCGCACAACCTTCCAGATACCTCCTACAAAATTCTTTACAATTTCACAAAACCCTACCAAATTCCAGAAACTTCCCACTAAACCTCCACCAATTTGCAAGCAATCTAAGAAAAATCTTTCAAAATTCTTCAAGTCTAGTCAAAATCCCACAAAATTCCAGAAACATCCCACCAAATTCCAGAAAAATCACACAAAATTCCACAAACATCCCATCAAACTCCCTAAATCTTCTCAAAACCCTACCAAATCCCAGAAACATCCCACAAAAACTTTTCCAATTTCCACACAATCTAAGAAAAATACCTCAAAATTCTTCATGTCTCCTCAAAGTCTTTCGAAATTCCACAAACATCCCAACCAATTCCCTAAATCTTCTCAAAACCCTTCCAAATTCCAGAAACATCTCAAAAAACTCCTCCATTTTACACACAAGCTAAGAAAAATACCTCAAAATGCTTCACGTCTCTTCAGTCTACCAAATTCCAGAAACATCCCACAAAATCTCCTCCAATTTGCAAGCGATCTAAAAAAAATCTTTCAAAATTCTTCAAGTCTAGTCAAAATCCCAAAAAATTCCACAAACATCCCAAAAAATTCCACAAACATCCCAACAAACTCCCTAAGTCTTCTCAAAACGCTACCAAATTCCAGAAACATCCCACAAAATCTCCACAAATTTCCACACAATCTAAGAAAAATACCTCAAAATTCTTCATGTCTCCTCAAAGTCTTACAAATTCCACAAACATCCCACACAATTCCACAAACATCCCAACAAACTCCTTAAACCTTCTCAAAGCCCTACCAAATTCCAGAAACATCTCACAAAATTCTAGAAAAATCTTCTCAAAACCCCACCAAATTCCAGAAACTTCCCACAAAATCTTTACAAATTTCCACACATCCTAGAAAATTCCCTCAAAATTCTTCAAGTCTTCTCAAAATCTCACTAAATTCCAGAACATTCCACAACATTTCAAAAAAATCGCACAGCATTCCAGAAACCTCCCACAAAGTTCTTTACATTTTCACAAAACTCCACCAAATTCCAGAAACATCCCACAAAATCTCCACAAATTTCCACACAATATAAGAAAAATACCTCAAAATTCTTCATGTCCCCTCAAAGTCTTTCAAAATTCCACAAACTTCCCACACAATTCCCTAAATATTCTCAAAACCCTTCCAAATTCCAGAAACATCCCACAAAAACTCTTCCTATTTCCAAAAATTCCACAAACATCCCACAAAATTCCAGAAAAATCTTCTCAAAACCCTACCAAATTCCAGAAATATCCCACAAAATCTTGACAAATTTCCACACAACCTAAAAAAAACCCTCAAAATTCTTCATGTCTCCTCAAAGTCTTTCAAATTCCAGAAACATCCCACAAAATCTCCAAAAATTTCCACTCAATTTAAGAAAAATACTTCAAAATGCTTCATGTCTCCTCAAAGTCAAAAACCTTAAAAATTTCCACACATCATCGAAAAATCCCTCAAAATTCTTCAAGTCTCTTTAAAATCTTACCAAATTCCAAAACATTCTACAACATTCCAAAAAAATCGCGCAACCTTCCAGAAATCTCATACAAAATTCTTTACATTTTCACAAAACCCTACCAAATTGCAGAAACTTCCCACTAATCCTCCTCCAATTTGCAAGCAATCTAAGAAAAATCTTTCAAAATTCTTCAAGTCTAGTCAAAATCCCACAAAATTGCAGAAACATCCCACCAAATTCCAGAAAAATCACACAAAATTCCACAAACATCCCATCAAACTCCCTAAATCTTCTCAAAACCCTACCACATTCCAGAAACTTTGCACAAAACCTCCTTCATTTTGCACACAAGCTAAGAAAAATACCTCAAAATGCTTCACGTCTCTTCAGTCTAACAAATTCCAGAAACATCCCACAAAATTTCCTCCAATTTGTAAGCGATCTAAAAAAAATCTTTCAAAATTCTTCAAGTCTAGTCAAAATCCCACAAAATTCCACAAACATCCCAAAAAATTCCACAAACATCCCAACAAACTCCCTAAGTCTTATCAAAACCCTACCAAATTCCAGAAACATCTCACAAAATTCTAGAAAAATCTTCTCAAAACCCCACCAAATTCCAGAAACTTCCCACAAAAACTTTCCAAATTTCCACACATCCTAGAAAATTCCCTCAAAATTCTTCAAGTCTCCTCAAAATCTCACCAAATTCCAGAACATTCCAAACATTTCAAAGAAATCGCACAACATTCCAGAAACCGCCCACAAAATTCTTTACATTTTCACAAAACTCCACCAAATTCCAGAAACATCCCACAAAATCTCCACAAATTTCCACACTATCTAAGAAAAATACCTCAAAATTCTTCATAGCTCCTCAAAGTCTTTCAAAATTCCACAAACATCCCACACAATTCCACAAACATCCCAACAAACTCCTTAAACCTTCTCAAAGCCCTACCAAATTCCAGAAACATCTCACACAATTCTCGAAAAATCTTCTCAAAACCCCACCAAATTCCAGAAACTTCCCACAAAATCTCCACAAATTTCCACACAATATAAGAAAAATACCTCAAAATTCTTCATGTCCCCTCAAAGTCTTTCGAAATTCCACAAACTTCCCACACAATTCCCTAAATATTCTCAAAACCCTTCCAAATTTTAGAAACATCCCACAAAAACTCTTCCTATTTCCAAAAATTCCACAAACATCCCACAAAATTCCAGAAAAATCTTCTCAAAACCCTACCAAATTCCAGAAATATCCCACAAAATCTTGACAAATTTCCACACAATCTAAAAAAACCCCTCAAAATTCTCATGTCTCCTAAAAGTCTTTAAAATTCCAGAAACATCCCACAAAATCTCCAAAAATTTGCACACAATCTAAGAAAAATACCTCAATTGCATCATATCTTTTCAGTCCTTAAAATTGTAAAAACATCCCACAAAATCCCACAAAAATAACACAGAATTCCAGAAACATCACACATAATTCCACAAACATCCCAACAAACTCCCTAAATCTTCTCAAAACCCTGCCACATTCCAGAAAAATCCCACAAAAACTTTTCCAATTTCCACTCATCCTAGAAAAATCCCTCAAAATTCTTCAAGTCTCTTTAAAATCTTACCAAATTCCAGAACATTCCACAACATTCCAAAAAAATCGCACAACCTTCCAGAAACCTCCTACAAAATTCTTTACAATTTCACAAAACCCTTCCAAATTCCAGAAACTTCCCACTAAACCTCCACCAATTTGCACACAATCTAAGAAAAATCTTTCAAAATTCTTCAAGTCTAGTCAAAATCCCACAAAATTCCAGAAACATCCCACCAAATTCCAGAAAAATCACACAAAATTCCACATACATCCCAACAAACTCCCTAAATCTTCTCAAAACCCTACCAAATCCCAGAAACATCCCACAAAAACTTTTCCAATTTCCACACAATCTAAGAAAAATACCTCAAAATTCTTCATGTCTCATCAAAGTCTTTTGAAATTCCACAAACATCCCACACAATTCCACAAACATCCCAACAAACTCCTTAAACCTTCTCAAAGCCCTACCAATTTCCAGAAACATCTCACACAATTCTCGAAAAATCTTCTCAAAACCCCACCAAATTCCAGAAACTTCCCACAAAATCTTTACAAATTTCCACACATCCTAGAAAATTCCCTCAAAATTCTTCAAGTCTTCTCAAAATCTCACTAAATTCCAGAACATTCCACAACATTTCAAAAAAATCGCACAACATTCCAGAAACCTCCCACAAAATTCTTTACATTTTCGCAAAACTCCACCAAATTCCAGAAACATCCCACAAAATCTCCACAAATTTCCACACAATATAAGAAAAATACCTCAAAATTCTTCATGTCCCCTCAAAGTTTTTCGAAATTCCACAAACTTCCCACACAATTCCCTAAATATTCTCAAAACCCTTCCAAATTTTAGAAACATCCCACAAAAACTCTTCCTATTTCCAAAAATTCCACAAACATCCCACAAAATTCCAGAAAAATCTTCTCAAAACCCTACCAAATTCCAGAAATATCCCACAAAATCTTGACAAATTTCCACACAATCTAAAAAAACCCCTCAAAATTCTTCATGTCTCCTCAAAGTCTTTCAAATTCCAGAAACATCCCACAAAATCTCCAAAAATTTCCACTCAATTTAAGAAAAATACTTCAAAATGCTTCATGTGTCCTCAAAGTCAAAAACCTTAAAAATTTCCACACATCATCGAAAAATCCCTCAAAATTCTTCAAGTCTCTTTAAAATCTTACCAAATTCCAAAACATTCTACAACATTCCAAAAAAATCGCGCAACCTTCCAGAAATCCCATACAAAATTCTTTACATTTTCACAAAACCCTACCAAATTCCAGAAACTTCCCACTAAACCTCCACCAATTTGCAAGCAATCTAAGAAAAATCTTTCAAAATTCTTCAAGTCTAGTCAAAATCCCACAAAATTCCAGAAACATCCCACCAAATTCCAGAAAAATCACACAAAATTCCACATACATCCCATCAAACTCCCTAAATCTTCTCAAAACCCTACCACATTCCAGAAAAATCCCACAAAAACTTTTCCAATTTCCACTCATCCTAGAAAAATCCCTCAAAATTCTTCAAGTCTCTTTAAAATCTTACCAAATTCCAGAACATTCCACATCATTCCAAAAAAATCGCACAACCTTCCAGAAATCTCATACAAAATTCTTTACAATTTCACAAAACCCTTCCAAATTCCAGAAACTTCCCACTAAACCTCCACCAATTTGCACACAATCTAAGAAAAATCTTTCAAAATTCTTCAAGTCTAGTCAAAATCCCACAAAATTCCAGAAACATCCCACCAAATTCCAGAAAAATCACACAAAATTCCACATACATCCCATCAAACTCCCTAAATCTTCTCAAAACCCTACCAAATCCCAGCAACATCCCACAAAAACTTTACAAATTTCCACACAATCTAAGAAAAATACCTCAAAATTCTTCATGTCTCCTCAAAGTCTTTCGAAATTCCACAAACATCCCACACAATTCCCTAAATCTTCTCAAAACCCTTCCAAATTCCAGAAACATCCCACAAAAACTCTTCCTATTTCCAAAAATTCCACAAACATCCCACAAAATTCCAGAAAAATCTTCTCAAAACCCTACCAAATTCCAGAAATATCCCACAAAATCTTGACAAATTTCCACACAATCAAAAAAAAACCCTCAAAATTCTTCATGTCTCCTCAAAGTCCTACAAAATTCCAGAAACATCCCACAAAATCTCCAAAAATTTCCACTCAATTTAAGAAAAATACTTCAAAATGCTTCATGTCTCCTCAAAGTCAAAAACCTTAAAAATTTCCACACATCATCGAAAAATCCCTCAAAATTCTTCAAGTCTCTTAAAAATCTTACCAAATTCCAGAACATTCTACAACATTCCAAAAAAATCGCACAACCTTCCAGATACCTCCTACAAAATTCTTTACAATTTCACAAAACCCTACCAAATTCCAGAAACTTCCCACTAAACCTCCACCAATTTGCAAGCAATCTAAGAAAAATCTTTCAAAATTCTTCAAGTCTAGTCAAAATCCCACAAAATTCCAGAAACATCCCACCAAATTCCAGAAAAATCACACAAAATTCCACATACATCCCATCAAACTCCCTAAATCTTCTCAAAACCCTACCAAATCCCAGAAACATCCCACAAAAACTTTTCCAATTTCCACACAATCTAAGAAAAATACCTCAAAATTCTTCATGTCTCCTCAAAGTCTTTCGAAATTCCACAAACATCCCAACCAATTCCCTAAATCTTCTCAAAACCCTTCCAAATTCCAGAAACATCTCAAAAAACTCCTCCATTTTACACACAAGCTAAGAAAAATACCTCAAAATGCTTCACGTCTCTTCAGTCTACCAAATTCCAGAAACATCCCACAAAATCTCCTCCAATTTGCAAGCGATCTAAAAAAAATCTTTCAAAATTCTTCAAGTCTAGTCAAAATCCCAAAAAATTCCACAAACATCCCAAAAAATTCCACAAACATCCCAACAAACTCCCTAAGTCTTCTCAAAACGCTACCAAATTCCAGAAACATCCCACAAAATCTCCACAAATTTCCACACAATCTAAGAAAAATACCTCAAAATTCTTCATGTCTCCTCAAAGTCTTACAAATTCCACAAACATCCCACACAATTCCACAAACATCCCAACAAACTCCTTAAACCTTGTCAAAGCCCTACCAAATTCCAGAAACATCTCACAAAATTCTAGAAAAATCTTCTCAAAACCCCACCAAATTCCAGAAACTTCCCACAAAATCTTTCCAAATTTCCACACATCCTAGAAAATTCCCTCAAAATTCTTCAAGTCTTCTCAAAATCTCACTAAATTCCAGAACATTCCACAACATTTCAAAAAAATCGCACAGCATTCCAGAAACCTCCCACAAAGTTCTTTACATTTTCACAAAACTCCACCAAATTCCAGAAACATCCCACAAAATCTCCACAAATTTCCACACAATATAAGAAAAATACCTCAAAATTCTTCATGTCCCCTCAAAGTCTTTCAAAATTCCACAAACTTCCCACACAATTCCCTAAATATTCTCAAAACCCTTCCAAATTCCAGAAACATCCCACAAAAACTCTTCCTATTTCCAAAAATTCCACAAACATCCCACAAAATTCCAGAAAAATCTTCTCAAAACCCTACCAAATTCCAGAAATATCCCACAAAATCTTGACAAATTTCCACACAACCTAAAAAAAACCCTCAAAATTCTTCATGTCTCCTCAAAGTCTTTCAAATTCCAGAAACATCCCACAAAATCTCCAAAAATTTCCACTCAATTTAAGAAAAATACTTCAAAATGCTTCATGTCTCCTCAAAGTCAAAAACCTTAAAAATTTCCACACATCATCGAAAAATCCCTCAAAATTCTTCAAGTCTCTTTAAAATCTTACCAAATTCCAAAACATTCTACAACATTCCAAAAAAATCGCGCAACCTTCCAGAAATCTCATACAAAATTCTTTACATTTTCACAAAACCCTACCAAATTGCAGAAACTTCCCACTAATCCTCCTCCAATTTGCAAGCAATCTAAGAAAAATCTTTCAAAATTCTTCAAGTCTAGTCAAAATCCCACAAAATTGCAGAAACATCCCACCAAATTCCAGAAAAATCACACAAAATTCCACAAACATCCCATCAAACTCCCTAAATCTTCTCAAAACCCTACCACATTCCAGAAACTTTGCACAAAACCTCCTTCATTTTGCACACAAGCTAAGAAAAATACCTCAAAATGCTTCACGTCTCTTCAGTCTAACAAATTCCAGAAACATCCCACAAAATTTCCTCCAATTTGTAAGCGATCTAAAAAAAATCTTTCAAAATTCTTCAAGTCTAGTCAAAATCCCACAAAATTCCACAAACATCCCAAAAAATTCCACAAACATCCCAACAAACTCCCTAAGTCTTATAAAAACCCTACCAAATTCCAGAAACATCTCACAAAATTCTAGAAAAATCTTCTCAAAACCCCACCAAATTCCAGAAACTTCCCACAAAAACTTTCCAAATTTCCACACATCCTAGAAAATTCCCTCAAAATTCTTCAAGTCTCCTCAAAATCTCACCAAATTCCAGAACATTCCAAACATTTCAAAGAAATCGCACAACATTCCAGAAACCGCCCACAAAATTCTTTACATTTTCACAAAACTCCACCAAATTCCAGAAACATCCCACAAAATCTCCACAAATTTCCACACTATCTAAGAAAAATACCTCAAAATTCTTCATAGCTCCTCAAAGTCTTTCAAAATTCCACAAACATCCCACACAATTCCACAAACATCCCAACAAACTCCTTAAACCTTCTCAAAGCCCTACCAAATTCCAGAAACATCTCACACAATTCTCGAAAAATCTTCTCAAAACCCCACCAAATTCCAGAAACTTCCCACAAAATCTCCACAAATTTCCACACAATATAAGAAAAATACCTCAAAATTCTTCATGTCCCCTCAAAGTCTTTCGAAATTCCACAAACTTCCCACACAATTCCCTAAATATTCTCAAAACCCTTCCAAATTTTAGAAACATCCCACAAAAACTCTTCCTATTTCCAAAAATTCCACAAACATCCCACAAAATTCCAGAAAAATCTTCTCAAAACCCTACCAAATTCCAGAAATATCCCACAAAATCTTGACAAATTTCCACACAATCTAAAAAAACCCCTCAAAATTCTCATGTCTCCTCAAAGTCTTTAAAATTCCAGAAACATCCCACAAAATCTCCAAAAATTTGCACACAATCTAAGAAAAATACCTCAATTGCATCATATCTTTTCAGTCCTTAAAATTGTAAAAACATCCCACAAAATCCCACAAAAATAACACAGAATTCCAGAAACATCACACATAATTCCACAAACATCCCAACAAACTCCCTAAATCTTCTCAAAACCCTGCCACATTCCAGAAAAATCCCACAAAAACTTTTCCAATTTCCACTCATCCTAGAAAAATCCCTCAAAATTCTTCAAGTCTCTTTAAAATCTTACCAAATTCCAGAACATTCCACAACATTCCAAAAAAATCGCACAACCTTCCAGAAACCTCCTACAAAATTCTTTACAATTTCACAAAACCCTTCCAAATTCCAGAAACTTCCCACTAAACCTCCACCAATTTGCACACAATCTAAGAAAAATCTTTCAAAATTCTTCAAGTCTAGTCAAAATCCCACAAAATTCCAGAAACATCCCACCAAATTCCAGAAAAATCACACAAAATTCCACATACATCCCAACAAACTCCCTAAATCTTCTCAAAACCCTACCAAATCCCAGAAACATCCCACAAAAACTTTTCCAATTTCCACACAATCTAAGAAAAATACCTCAAAATTCTTCATGTCTCATCAAAGTCTTTTGAAATTCCACAAACATCCCACACAATTCCACAAACATCCCAACAAACTCCTTAAACCTTCTCAAAGCCCTACCAATTTCCAGAAACATCTCACACAATTCTCGAAAAATCTTCTCAAAACCCCACCAAATTCCAGAAACTTCCCACAAAATCTTTACAAATTTCCACACATCCTAGAAAATTCCCTCAAAATTCTTCAAGTCTTCTCAAAATCTCACTAAATTCCAGAACATTCCACAACATTTCAAAAAAATCGCACAACATTCCAGAAACCTCCCACAAAATTCTTTACATTTTCGCAAAACTCCACCAAATTCCAGAAACATCCCACAAAATCTCCACAAATTTCCACACAATATAAGAAAAATACCTCAAAATTCTTCATGTCCCCTCAAAGTTTTTCGAAATTCCACAAACTTCCCACACAATTCCCTAAATATTCTCAAAACCCTTCCAAATTTTAGAAACATCCCACAAAAACTCTTCCTATTTCCAAAAATTCCACAAACATCCCACAAAATTCCAGAAAAATCTTCTCAAAACCCTACCAAATTCCAGAAATATCCCACAAAATCTTGACAAATTTCCACACAATCTAAAAAAACCCCTCAAAATTCTTCATGTCTCCTCAAAGTCTTTCAAATTCCAGAAACATCCCACAAAATCTCCAAAAATTTCCACTCAATTTAAGAAAAATACTTCAAAATGCTTCATGTGTCCTCAAAGTCAAAAACCTTAAAAATTTCCACACATCATCGAAAAATCCCTCAAAATTCTTCAAGTCTCTTTAAAATCTTACCAAATTCCAAAACATTCTACAACATTCCAAAAAAATCGCGCAACCTTCCAGAAATCCCATACAAAATTCTTTACATTTTCACAAAACCCTACCAAATTCCAGAAACTTCCCACTAAACCTCCACCAATTTGCAAGCAATCTAAGAAAAATCTTTCAAAATTCTTCAAGTCTAGTCAAAATCCCACAAAATTCCAGAAACATCCCACCAAATTCCAGAAAAATCACACAAAATTCCACATACATCCCATCAAACTCCCTAAATCTTCTCAAAACCCTACCACATTCCAGAAAAATCCCACAAAAACTTTTCCAATTTCCACTCATCCTAGAAAAATCCCTCAAAATTCTTCAAGTCTCTTTAAAATCTTACCAAATTCCAGAACATTCCACATCATTCCAAAAAAATCGCACAACCTTCCAGAAATCTCATACAAAATTCTTTACAATTTCACAAAACCCTTCCAAATTCCAGAAACTTCCCACTAAACCTCCACCAATTTGCACACAATCTAAGAAAAATCTTTCAAAATTCTTCAAGTCTAGTCAAAATCCCACAAAATTCCAGAAACATCCCACCAAATTCCAGAAAAATCACACAAAATTCCACATACATCCCATCAAACTCCCTAAATCTTCTCAAAACCCTACCAAATCCCAGCAACATCCCACAAAAACTTTACAAATTTCCACACAATCTAAGAAAAATACCTCAAAATTCTTCATGTCTCCTCAAAGTCTTTCGAAATTCCACAAACATCCCACACAATTCCCTAAATCTTCTCAAAACCCTTCCAAATTCCAGAAACATCCCACAAAAACTCTTCCTATTTCCAAAAATTCCACAAACATCCCACAAAATTCCAGAAAAATCTTCTCAAAACCCTACCAAATTCCAGAAATATCCCACAAAATCTTGACAAATTTCCACACAATCAAAAAAAAACCCTCAAAATTCTTCATGTCTCCTCAAAGTCCTACAAAATTCCAGAAACATCCCACAAAATCTCCAAAAATTTCCACTCAATTTAAGAAAAATACTTCAAAATGCTTCATGTCTCCTCAAAGTCAAAAACCTTAAAAATTTCCACACATCATCGAAAAATCCCTCAAAATTCTTCAAGTCTCTTAAAAATCTTACCAAATTCCAGAACATTCTACAACATTCCAAAAAAATCGCACAACCTTCCAGATACCTCCTACAAAATTCTTTACAATTTCACAAAACCCTACCAAATTCCAGAAACTTCCCACTAAACCTCCACCAATTTGCAAGCAATCTAAGAAAAATCTTTCAAAATTCTTCAAGTCTAGTCAAAATCCCACAAAATTCCAGAAACATCCCACCAAATTCCAGAAAAATCACACAAAATTCCACATACATCCCATCAAACTCCCTAAATCTTCTCAAAACCCTACCAAATCCCAGAAACATCCCACAAAAACTTTTCCAATTTCCACACAATCTAAGAAAAATACCTCAAAATTCTTCATGTCTCCTCAAAGTCTTTCGAAATTCCACAAACATCCCAACCAATTCCCTAAATCTTCTCAAAACCCTTCCAAATTCCAGAAACATCTCAAAAAACTCCTCCATTTTACACACAAGCTAAGAAAAATACCTCAAAATGCTTCACGTCTCTTCAGTCTACCAAATTCCAGAAACATCCCACAAAATCTCCTCCAATTTGCAAGCGATCTAAAAAAAATCTTTCAAAATTCTTCAAGTCTAGTCAAAATCCCAAAAAATTCCACAAACATCCCAAAAAATTCCACAAACATCCCAACAAACTCCCTAAGTCTTCTCAAAACGCTACCAAATTCCAGAAACATCCCACAAAATCTCCACAAATTTCCACACAATCTAAGAAAAATACCTCAAAATTCTTCATGTCTCCTCAAAGTCTTACAAATTCCACAAACATCCCACACAATTCCACAAACATCCCAACAAACTCCTTAAACCTTGTCAAAGCCCTACCAAATTCCAGAAACATCTCACAAAATTCTAGAAAAATCTTCTCAAAACCCCACCAAATTCCAGAAACTTCCCACAAAATCTTTCCAAATTTCCACACATCCTAGAAAATTCCCTCAAAATTCTTCAAGTCTTCTCAAAATCTCACTAAATTCCAGAACATTCCACAACATTTCAAAAAAATCGCACAGCATTCCAGAAACCTCCCACAAAGTTCTTTACATTTTCACAAAACTCCACCAAATTCCAGAAACATCCCACAAAATCTCCACAAATTTCCACACAATATAAGAAAAATACCTCAAAATTCTTCATGTCCCCTCAAAGTCTTTCAAAATTCCACAAACTTCCCACACAATTCCCTAAATATTCTCAAAACCCTTCCAAATTCCAGAAACATCCCACAAAAACTCTTCCTATTTCCAAAAATTCCACAAACATCCCACAAAATTCCAGAAAAATCTTCTCAAAACCCTACCAAATTCCAGAAATATCCCACAAAATCTTGACAAATTTCCACACAACCTAAAAAAAACCCTCAAAATTCTTCATGTCTCCTCAAAGTCTTTCAAATTCCAGAAACATCCCACAAAATCTCCAAAAATTTCCACTCAATTTAAGAAAAATACTTCAAAATGCTTCATGTCTCCTCAAAGTCAAAAACCTTAAAAATTTCCACACATCATCGAAAAATCCCTCAAAATTCTTCAAGTCTCTTTAAAATCTTACCAAATTCCAAAACATTCTACAACATTCAAAAAAAATCGCGCAACCTTCCAGAAATCTCATACAAAATTCTTTACATTTTCACAAAACCCTACCAAATTGCAGAAACTTCCCACTAATCCTCCTCCAATTTGCAAGCAATCTAAGAAAAATCTTTCAAAATTCTTCAAGTCTAGTCAAAATCCCACAAAATTGCAGAAACATCCCACCAAATTCCAGAAAAATCACACAAAATTCCACAAACATCCCATCAAACTCCCTAAATCTTCTCAAAACCCTACCACATTCCAGAAACTTTGCACAAAACCTCCTCCATTTTGCACACAAGCTAAGAAAAATACCTCAAAATGCTTCACGTCTCTTCAGTCTAACAAATTCCAGAAACATCCCACAAAATTTCCTCCAATTTGCAAGCGATCTAAAAAAAATCTTTCAAAATTCTTCAAGTCTAGTCAAAATCCCACAAAATTCCACAAACATCCCAAAAAATTCCACAAACATCCCAACAAACTCCCTAAGTCTTATCAAAACCCTACCAAATTCCAGAAACATCTCACAAAATTCTAGAAAAATCTTCTCAAAACCCTACCAAATTCCAGAAACTTCCCACAAAAACTTTCCAAATTTCCACACATCCTAGAAAATTCCCTCAAAATTCTTCAAGTCTCCTCAAAATCTCACCAAATTCCAGAACATTCCAAACATTTCAAAGAAATCGCACAACATTCCAGAAAACGCCCACAAAATTCTTTACATTTTCACAAAACTCCACCAAATTCCAGAAACATCCCACAAAATCTCCACAAATTTCCACACTATCTAAGAAAAATACCTCAAAATTCTTCATAGCTCCTCAAAGTCTTTCGAAATTCCACAAACATCCCACACAATTCCACAAACATCCCAACAAACTCCTTAAACCTTCTCAAAGCCCTACCAAATTCCAGAAACATCTCACACAATTCTCGAAAAATCTTCTCAAAACCCCACCAAATTCCAGAAACTTCCCACAAAATCTCCACAAATTTCCACACAATATAAGAAAAATACCTCAAAATTCTTCATGTCCCCTCAAAGTCTTTCGAAATTCCACAAACTTCCCACACAATTCCCTAAATATTCTCAAAACCCTTCCAAATTTTAGAAACATCCCACAAAAACTCTTCCTATTTCCAAAAATTCCACAAACATCCCACAAAATTCCAGAAAAATCTTCTCAAAACCCTACCAAATTCCAGAAATATCCCACAAAATCTTGACAAATTTCCACACAATCTAAAAAAACCCCTCAAAATTCTCATGTCTCCTCAAAGTCTTTAAAATTCCAGAAACATCCCACAAAATCTCCAAAAATTTGCACACAATCTAAGAAAAATACCTCAATTGCATCATATCTTTTCAGTCCTTAAAATTGTAGAAACATCCCACAAAATCCCACAAAAATAACACAGAATTCCAGAAACATCACACATAATTCCACAAACATCCCAACAAACTCCCTAAATCTTCTCAAAACCCTGCCACATTCCAGAAAAATCCCACAAAAACTTTTCCAATTTCCACTCATCCTAGAAAAATCCCTCAAAATTCTTCAAGTCTCTTTAAAATCTTACCAAATTCCAGAACATTCCACAACATTCCAAAAAAATCGCACAACCTTCCAGAAACCTCCTACAAAATTCTTTACAATTTCACAAAACCCTTCCAAATTCCACAAACTTCCCACTAAACCTCCACCAATTTGCACACAATCTAAGAAAAATCTTTCAAAATTCTTCAAGTCTAGTCAAAATCCCACAAAATTCCAGAAACATCCCACCAAATTCCAGAAAAATCACACAAAATTCCACATACATCCCAACAAACTCCCTAAATCTTCTCAAAACCCTACCAAATCCCAGAAACATCCCACAAAAACTTTTCCAATTTCCACACAATCTAAGAAAAATACCTCAAAATTCTTCATGTCCCCTCAAAGTTTTTCGAAATTCCACAAACTTCCCACACAATTCCCTAAATATTCTCAAAACCCTTCCAAATTTTAGAAACATCCCACAAAAACTCTTCCTATTTCCAAAAATTCCACAAACATCCCACAAAATTCCAGAAAAATCTTCTCAAAACCCTACCAAATTCCAGAAATATCCCACAAAATCTTGACAAATTTCCACACAATCTAAAAAAACCCCTCAAAATTCTTCATGTCTCCTCAAAGTCTTTCAAATTCCAGAAACATCCCACAAAATCTCCAAAAATTTCCACTCAATTTAAGAAAAATACTTCAAAATGCTTCATGTGTCCTCAAAGTCAAAAACCTTAAAAATTTCCACACATCATCGAAAAATCCCTCAAAATTCTTCAAGTCTCTTTAAAATCTTACCAAATTCCAAAACATTCTACAACATTCCAAAAAAATCGCGCAACCTTCCAGAAATCCCATACAAAATTCTTTACATTTTCACAAAACCCTACCAAATTCCAGAAACTTCCCACTAAACCTCCACCAATTTGCAAGCAATCTAAGAAAAATCTTTCAAAATTCTTCAAGTCTAGTCAAAATCCCACAAAATTCCAGAAACATCCCACCAAATTCCAGAAAAATCACACAAAATTCCACATACATCCCATCAAACTCCCTAAATCTTCTCAAAACCCTACCACATTCCAGAAAAATCCCACAAAAACTTTTCCAATTTCCACTCATCCTAGAAAAATCCCTCAAAATTCTTCAAGTCTCTTTAAAATCTTACCAAATTCCAGAACATTCCACATCATTCCAAAAAAATCGCACAACCTTCCAGAAATCTCATACAAAATTCTTTACAATTTCACAAAACCCTTCCAAATTCCAGAAACTTCCCACTAAACCTCCACCAATTTGCACACAATCTAAGAAAAATCTTTCAAAATTCTTCAAGTCTAGTCAAAATCCCACAAAATTCCAGAAACATCCCACCAAATTCCAGAAAAATCACACAAAATTCCACATACATCCCATCAAACTCCCTAAATCTTCTCAAAACCCTACCAAATCCCAGCAACATCCCACAAAAACTTTACAAATTTCCACACAATCTAAGAAAAATACCTCAAAATTCTTCATGTCTCCTCAAAGTCTTTCGAAATTCCACAAACATCCCACACAATTCCCTAAATCTTCTCAAAACCCTTCCAAATTCCAGAAACATCCCACAAAAACTCTTCCTATTTCCAAAAATTCCACAAACATCCCACAAAATTCCAGAAAAATCTTCTCAAAACCCTACCAAATTCCAGAAATATCCCACAAAATCTTGACAAATTTCCACACAATCAAAAAAAAACCCTCAAAATTCTTCATGTCTCCTCAAAGTCCTACAAAATTCCAGAAACATCCCACAAAATCTCCAAAAATTTCCACTCAATTTAAGAAAAATACTTCAAAATGCTTCATGTCTCCTCAAAGTCAAAAACCTTAAAAATTTCCACACATCATCGAAAAATCCCTCAAAATTCTTCAAGTCTCTTAAAAATCTTACCAAATTCCAGAACATTCTACAACATTCCAAAAAAATCGCACAACCTTCCAGATACCTCCTACAAAATTCTTTACAATTTCACAAAACCCTACCAAATTCCAGAAACTTCCCACTAAACCTCCACCAATTTGCAAGCAATCTAAGAAAAATCTTTCAAAATTCTTCAAGTCTAGTCAAAATCCCACAAAATTCCAGAAACATCCCACCAAATTCCAGAAAAATCACACAAAATTCCACATACATCCCATCAAACTCCCTAAATCTTCTCAAAACCCTACCAAATCCCAGAAACATCCCACAAAAACTTTTCCAATTTCCACACAATCTAAGAAAAATACCTCAAAATTCTTCATGTCTCCTCAAAGTCTTTCGAAATTCCACAAACATCCCAACCAATTCCCTAAATCTTCTCAAAACCCTTCCAAATTCCAGAAACATCTCAAAAAACTCCTCCATTTTACACACAAGCTAAGAAAAATACCTCAAAATGCTTCACGTCTCTTCAGTCTACCAAATTCCAGAAACATCCCACAAAATCTCCTCCAATTTGCAAGCGATCTAAAAAAAATCTTTCAAAATTCTTCAAGTCTAGTCAAAATCCCAAAAAATTCCACAAACATCCCAAAAAATTCCACAAACATCCCAACAAACTCCCTAAGTCTTCTCAAAACGCTACCAAATTCCAGAAACATCCCACAAAATCTCCACAAATTTCCACACAATCTAAGAAAAATACCTCAAAATTCTTCATGTCTCCTCAAAGTCTTACAAATTCCACAAACATCCCACACAATTCCACAAACATCCCAACAAACTCCTTAAACCTTGTCAAAGCCCTACCAAATTCCAGAAACATCTCACAAAATTCTAGAAAAATCTTCTCAAAACCCCACCAAATTCCAGAAACTTCCCACAAAATCTTTCCAAATTTCCACACATCCTAGAAAATTCCCTCAAAATTCTTCAAGTCTTCTCAAAATCTCACTAAATTCCAGAACATTCCACAACATTTCAAAAAAATCGCACAGCATTCCAGAAACCTCCCACAAAGTTCTTTACATTTTCACAAAACTCCACCAAATTCCAGAAACATCCCACAAAATCTCCACAAATTTCCACACAATATAAGAAAAATACCTCAAAATTCTTCATGTCCCCTCAAAGTCTTTCAAAATTCCACAAACTTCCCACACAATTCCCTAAATATTCTCAAAACCCTTCCAAATTCCAGAAACATCCCACAAAAACTCTTCCTATTTCCAAAAATTCCACAAACATCCCACAAAATTCCAGAAAAATCTTCTCAAAACCCTACCAAATTCCAGAAATATCCCACAAAATCTTGACAAATTTCCACACAACCTAAAAAAAACCCTCAAAATTCTTCATGTCTCCTCAAAGTCTTTCAAATTCCAGAAACATCCCACAAAATCTCCAAAAATTTCCACTCAATTTAAGAAAAATACTTCAAAATGCTTCATGTCTCCTCAAAGTCAAAAACCTTAAAAATTTCCACACATCATCGAAAAATCCCTCAAAATTCTTCAAGTCTCTTTAAAATCTTACCAAATTCCAAAACATTCTACAACATTCCAAAAAAATCGCGCAACCTTCCAGAAATCTCATACAAAATTCTTTACATTTTCACAAAACCCTACCAAATTGCAGAAACTTCCCACTAATCCTCCTCCAATTTGCAAGCAATCTAAGAAAAATCTTTCAAAATTCTTCAAGTCTAGTCAAAATCCCACAAAATTGCAGAAACATCCCACCAAATTCCAGAAAAATCACACAAAATTCCACAAACATCCCATCAAACTCCCTAAATCTTCTCAAAACCCTACCACATTCCAGAAACTTTGCACAAAACCTCCTCCATTTTGCACACAAGCTAAGAAAAATACCTCAAAATGCTTCACGTCTCTTCAGTCTAACAAATTCCAGAAACATCCCACAAAATTTCCTCCAATTTGCAAGCGATCTAAAAAAAATCTTTCAAAATTCTTCAAGTCTAGTCAAAATCCCACAAAATTCCACAAACATCCCAAAAAATTCCACAAACATCCCAACAAACTCCCTAAGTCTTATCAAAACCCTACCAAATTCCAGAAACATCTCACAAAATTCTAGAAAAATCTTCTCAAAACCCTACCAAATTCCAGAAACTTCCCACAAAAACTTTCCAAATTTCCACACATCCTAGAAAATTCCCTCAAAATTCTTCAAGTCTCCTCAAAATCTCACCAAATTCCAGAACATTCCAAACATTTCAAAGAAATCGCACAACATTCCAGAAACCGCCCACAAAATTCTTTACATTTTCACAAAACTCCACCAAATTCCAGAAACATCCCACAAAATCTCCACAAATTTCCACACTATCTAAGAAAAATACCTCAAAATTCTTCATAGCTCCTCAAAGTCTTTCGAAATTCCACAAACATCCCACACAATTCCACAAACATCCCAACAAACTCCTTAAACCTTCTCAAAGCCCTACCAAATTCCAGAAACATCTCACACAATTCTCGAAAAATCTTCTCAAAACCCCACCAAATTCCAGAAACTTCCCACAAAATCTCCACAAATTTCCACACAATATAAGAAAAATACCTCAAAATTCTTCATGTCCCCTCAAAGTCTTTCGAAATTCCACAAACTTCCCACACAATTCCCTAAATATTCTCAAAACCCTTCCAAATTTTAGAAACATCCCACAAAAACTCTTCCTATTTCCAAAAATTCCACAAACATCCCACAAAATTCCAGAAAAATCTTCTCAAAACCCTACCAAATTCCAGAAATATCCCACAAAATCTTGACAAATTTCCACACAATCTAAAAAAACCCCTCAAAATTCTCATGTCTCCTCAAAGTCTTTAAAATTCCAGAAACATCCCACAAAATCTCCAAAAATTTGCACACAATCTAAGAAAAATACCTCAATTGCATCATATCTTTTCAGTCCTTAAAATTGTAGAAACATCCCACAAAATCCCACAAAAATAACACAGAATTCCAGAAACATCACACATAATTCCACAAACATCCCAACAAACTCCCTAAATCTTCTCAAAACCCTGCCACATTCCAGAAAAATCCCACAAAAACTTTTCCAATTTCCACTCATCCTAGAAAAATCCCTCAAAATTCTTCAAGTCTCTTTAAAATCTTACCAAATTCCAGAACATTCCACAACATTCCAAAAAAATCGCACAACCTTCCAGAAACCTCCTACAAAATTCTTTACAATTTCACAAAACCCTTCCAAATTCCACAAACTTCCCACTAAACCTCCACCAATTTGCACACAATCTAAGAAAAATCTTTCAAAATTCTTCAAGTCTAGTCAAAATCCCACAAAATTCCAGAAACATCCCACCAAATTCCAGAAAAATCACACAAAATTCCACATACATCCCAACAAACTCCCTAAATCTTCTCAAAACCCTACCAAATCCCAGAAACATCCCACAAAAACTTTTCCAATTTCCACACAATCTAAGAAAAATACCTCAAAATTCTTCATGTCCCCTCAAAGTTTTTCGAAATTCCACAAACTTCCCACACAATTCCCTAAATATTCTCAAAACCCTTCCAAATTTTAGAAACATCCCACAAAAACTCTTCCTATTTCCAAAAATTCCACAAACATCCCACAAAATTCCAGAAAAATCTTCTCAAAACCCTACCAAATTCCAGAAATATCCCACAAAATCTTGACAAATTTCCACACAATCTAAAAAAACCCCTCAAAATTCTTCATGTCTCCTCAAAGTCTTTCAAATTCCAGAAACATCCCACAAAATCTCCAAAAATTTCCACTCAATTTAAGAAAAATACTTCAAAATGCTTCATGTGTCCTCAAAGTCAAAAACCTTAAAAATTTCCACACATCATCGAAAAATCCCTCAAAATTCTTCAAGTCTCTTTAAAATCTTACCAAATTCCAAAACATTCTACAACATTCCAAAAAAATCGCGCAACCTTCCAGAAATCCCATACAAAATTCTTTACATTTTCACAAAACCCTACCAAATTCCAGAAACTTCCCACTAAACCTCCACCAATTTGCAAGCAATCTAAGAAAAATCTTTCAAAATTCTTCAAGTCTAGTCAAAATCCCACAAAATTCCAGAAACATCCCACCAAATTCCAGAAAAATCACACAAAATTCCACATACATCCCATCAAACTCCCTAAATCTTCTCAAAACCCTACCACATTCCAGAAAAATCCCACAAAAACTTTTCCAATTTCCACTCATCCTAGAAAAATCCCTCAAAATTCTTCAAGTCTCTTTAAAATCTTACCAAATTCCAGAACATTCCACATCATTCCAAAAAAATCGCACAACCTTCCAGAAATCTCATACAAAATTCTTTACAATTTCACAAAACCCTTCCAAATTCCAGAAACTTCCCACTAAACCTCCACCAATTTGCACACAATCTAAGAAAAATCTTTCAAAATTCTTCAAGTCTAGTCAAAATCCCACAAAATTCCAGAAACATCCCACCAAATTCCAGAAAAATCACACAAAATTCCACATACATCCCATCAAACTCCCTAAATCTTCTCAAAACCCTACCAAATCCCAGCAACATCCCACAAAAACTTTACAAATTTCCACACAATCTAAGAAAAATACCTCAAAATTCTTCATGTCTCCTCAAAGTCTTTCGAAATTCCACAAACATCCCACACAATTCCCTAAATCTTCTCAAAACCCTTCCAAATTCCAGAAACATCCCACAAAAACTCTTCCTATTTCCAAAAATTCCACAAACATCCCACAAAATTCCAGAAAAATCTTCTCAAAACCCTACCAAATTCCAGAAATATCCCACAAAATCTTGACAAATTTCCACACAATCAAAAAAAAACCCTCAAAATTCTTCATGTCTCCTCAAAGTCCTACAAAATTCCAGAAACATCCCACAAAATCTCCAAAAATTTCCACTCAATTTAAGAAAAATACTTCAAAATGCTTCATGTCTCCTCAAAGTCAAAAACCTTAAAAATTTCCACACATCATCGAAAAATCCCTCAAAATTCTTCAAGTCTCTTAAAAATCTTACCAAATTCCAGAACATTCTACAACATTCCAAAAAAATCGCACAACCTTCCAGATACCTCCTACAAAATTCTTTACAATTTCACAAAACCCTACCAAATTCCAGAAACTTCCCACTAAACCTCCACCAATTTGCAAGCAATCTAAGAAAAATCTTTCAAAATTCTTCAAGTCTAGTCAAAATCCCACAAAATTCCAGAAACATCCCACCAAATTCCAGAAAAATCACACAAAATTCCACATACATCCCATCAAACTCCCTAAATCTTCTCAAAACCCTACCAAATCCCAGAAACATCCCACAAAAACTTTTCCAATTTCCACACAATCTAAGAAAAATACCTCAAAATTCTTCATGTCTCCTCAAAGTCTTTCGAAATTCCACAAACATCCCAACCAATTCCCTAAATCTTCTCAAAACCCTTCCAAATTCCAGAAACATCTCAAAAAACTCCTCCATTTTACACACAAGCTAAGAAAAATACCTCAAAATGCTTCACGTCTCTTCAGTCTACCAAATTCCAGAAACATCCCACAAAATCTCCTCCAATTTGCAAGCGATCTAAAAAAAATCTTTCAAAATTCTTCAAGTCTAGTCAAAATCCCAAAAAATTCCACAAACATCCCAAAAAATTCCACAAACATCCCAACAAACTCCCTAAGTCTTCTCAAAACGCTACCAAATTCCAGAAACATCCCACAAAATCTCCACAAATTTCCACACAATCTAAGAAAAATACCTCAAAATTCTTCATGTCTCCTCAAAGTCTTACAAATTCCACAAACATCCCACACAATTCCACAAACATCCCAACAAACTCCTTAAACCTTGTCAAAGCCCTACCAAATTCCAGAAACATCTCACAAAATTCTAGAAAAATCTTCTCAAAACCCCACCAAATTCCAGAAACTTCCCACAAAATCTTTCCAAATTTCCACACATCCTAGAAAATTCCCTCAAAATTCTTCAAGTCTTCTCAAAATCTCACTAAATTCCAGAACATTCCACAACATTTCAAAAAAATCGCACAGCATTCCAGAAACCTCCCACAAAGTTCTTTACATTTTCACAAAACTCCACCAAATTCCAGAAACATCCCACAAAATCTCCACAAATTTCCACACAATATAAGAAAAATACCTCAAAATTCTTCATGTCCCCTCAAAGTCTTTCAAAATTCCACAAACTTCCCACACAATTCCCTAAATATTCTCAAAACCCTTCCAAATTCCAGAAACATCCCACAAAAACTCTTCCTATTTCCAAAAATTCCACAAACATCCCACAAAATTCCAGAAAAATCTTCTCAAAACCCTACCAAATTCCAGAAATATCCCACAAAATCTTGACAAATTTCCACACAACCTAAAAAAAACCCTCAAAATTCTTCATGTCTCCTCAAAGTCTTTCAAATTCCAGAAACATCCCACAAAATCTCCAAAAATTTCCACTCAATTTAAGAAAAATACTTCAAAATGCTTCATGTCTCCTCAAAGTCAAAAACCTTAAAAATTTCCACACATCATCGAAAAATCCCTCAAAATTCTTCAAGTCTCTTTAAAATCTTACCAAATTCCAAAACATTCTACAACATTCCAAAAAAATCGCGCAACCTTCCAGAAATCTCATACAAAATTCTTTACATTTTCACAAAACCCTACCAAATTGCAGAAACTTCCCACTAATCCTCCTCCAATTTGCAAGCAATCTAAGAAAAATCTTTCAAAATTCTTCAAGTCTAGTCAAAATCCCACAAAATTGCAGAAACATCCCACCAAATTCCAGAAAAATCACACAAAATTCCACAAACATCCCATCAAACTCCCTAAATCTTCTCAAAACCCTACCACATTCCAGAAACTTTGCACAAAACCTCCTCCATTTTGCACACAAGCTAAGAAAAATACCTCAAAATGCTTCACGTCTCTTCAGTCTAACAAATTCCAGAAACATCCCACAAAATTTCCTCCAATTTGCAAGCGATCTAAAAAAAATCTTTCAAAATTCTTCAAGTCTAGTCAAAATCCCACAAAATTCCACAAACATCCCAAAAAATTCCACAAACATCCCAACAAACTCCCTAAGTCTTATCAAAACCCTACCAAATTCCAGAAACATCTCACAAAATTCTAGAAAAATCTTCTCAAAACCCTACCAAATTCCAGAAACTTCCCACAAAAACTTTCCAAATTTCCACACATCCTAGAAAATTCCCTCAAAATTCTTCAAGTCTCCTCAAAATCTCACCAAATTCCAGAACATTCCAAACATTTCAAAGAAATCGCACAACATTCCAGAAACCGCCCACAAAATTCTTTACATTTTCACAAAACTCCACCAAATTCCAGAAACATCCCACAAAATCTCCACAAATTTCCACACTATCTAAGAAAAATACCTCAAAATTCTTCATAGCTCCTCAAAGTCTTTCGAAATTCCACAAACATCCCACACAATTCCACAAACATCCCAACAAACTCCTTAAACCTTCTCAAAGCCCTACCAAATTCCAGAAACATCTCACACAATTCTCGAAAAATCTTCTCAAAACCCCACCAAATTCCAGAAACTTCCCACAAAATCTCCACAAATTTCCACACAATATAAGAAAAATACCTCAAAATTCTTCATGTCCCCTCAAAGTCTTTCGAAATTCCACAAACTTCCCACACAATTCCCTAAATATTCTCAAAACCCTTCCAAATTTTAGAAACATCCCACAAAAACTCTTCCTATTTCCAAAAATTCCACAAACATCCCACAAAATTCCAGAAAAATCTTCTCAAAACCCTACCAAATTCCAGAAATATCCCACAAAATCTTGACAAATTTCCACACAATCTAAAAAAACCCCTCAAAATTCTCATGTCTCCTCAAAGTCTTTAAAATTCCAGAAACATCCCACAAAATCTCCAAAAATTTGCACACAATCTAAGAAAAATACCTCAATTGCATCATATCTTTTCAGTCCTTAAAATTGTAGAAACATCCCACAAAATCCCACAAAAATAACACAGAATTCCAGAAACATCACACATAATTCCACAAACATCCCAACAAACTCCCTAAATCTTCTCAAAACCCTGCCACATTCCAGAAAAATCCCACAAAAACTTTTCCAATTTCCACTCATCCTAGAAAAATCCCTCAAAATTCTTCAAGTCTCTTTAAAATCTTACCAAATTCCAGAACATTCCACAACATTCCAAAAAAATCGCACAACCTTCCAGAAACCTCCTACAAAATTCTTTACAATTTCACAAAACCCTTCCAAATTCCACAAACTTCCCACTAAACCTCCACCAATTTGCACACAATCTAAGAAAAATCTTTCAAAATTCTTCAAGTCTAGTCAAAATCCCACAAAATTCCAGAAACATCCCACCAAATTCCAGAAAAATCACACAAAATTCCACATACATCCCAACAAACTCCCTAAATCTTCTCAAAACCCTACCAAATCCCAGAAACATCCCACAAAAACTTTTCCAATTTCCACACAATCTAAGAAAAATACCTCAAAATTCTTCATGTCTCATCAAAGTCTTTTGAAATTCCACAAACATCCCACACAATTCCACAAACATCCCAACAAACTCCTTAAACCTTCTCAAAGCCCTACCAAATTCCAGAAACATCTCACACAATTCTCGAAAAATCTTCTCAAAACCCCACCAAATTCCAGAAACTTCCCACAAAATGTTTACAAATTTCCACACATCCTAGAAAATTCCCTCAAAATTCTTCAAGTCTTCTCAAAATCTCACTAAATTCCAGACCATTCCACAACATTTCAAAAAAATCGCACAACATTCCAGAAACCTCCCACAAAATTCTTTACATTTTCGCAAAACTCCACCAAATTCCAGAAACATCCCACAAAATCTCCACAAATTTCCACACAATCTAAGAAAAATACCTCAAAATTCTTCATGTCTCCTCAAAGTCTTTCAAATTCCAGAAACATCCCACAAAATCTCCACAAATTTCCACACAATTTAAGAAAAATTCTTCAAAATGCTTCATGTCTCCTCAAAGTCAAAAACCTTAAAAATTTCCACACACCATAGAAAAATCCCTCAAAATTCTTCAAGTCTCTTTAAAATCTTACCAAATTCCAAAACATTCTACAACATTCCAAAAAAATCGCGCAACCTTCCAGAAATCTCATACAAAATTCTTTATATTTTCACAAAACCCCACCAAATTGCAGAAACTTCGCACTAAACCTCCACCAATTTGCAAGCAATCTAAGAAAAATATTTCAAAATTCTTCAAGTCTAGACAAATCCCACAAAATTCCAGAAACATCCCACCAAATTCCAGAAAAATCACACAAAATTCCACATACATCCCATCAAACTCCCTAAATCTTCTCAAAACCCTACCACATTCCAGAAAAATCCCACAAAAACTTTTCCAATTTCCACTCATCCTAGAAAAATCCCTCAAAATTCTTCAAGTCTCTTTAAAATCTTACCAAATTCCAGAACATTCCACAACATTCCAAAAAAATCGCACAACCTTCCAGAAACCTCCTACAAAATTCTTTACAATTTCACAAAACCCTACCAAATTCCAGAAACTTCCCACTAAACCTCCACCAATTTGCACACAATCTAAGAAAAATCTTTCAAAATTCTTCAAGTCTAGTCAAAATCCCACAAAATTCCACAAACATCCCAAAAAATTCCACAAACATCCCAACAAACTCTCTAAGTCTTCTCAAAACGCTACCAAATTCCAGAAATATCCCACAAAATCTTTACAAATTACCACACAATCTAAGAAAAATACCTCAAAATTCTTCATGTCTCCTCAAAGTCTTTTGAAATTCCACAAACATCCCACACAATTCCACAAACATCCCAACAAACTCCTTAAACCTTCTCAAAGCCCTACCAAATTCCAGAAACATCTCACAAAATTCTAGAAAAATCTTCTCAAAACCCCACCAAATTCCAGAAACTTCCCACAAAATCTTTCCAAATTTCCACACATCCTAGAAAATTCCCTCAAAATTCTTCAAGTCTTCTCAAAATCTCACTAAATTCCAGAACATTCCACAACATTTCAAAAAAATCGCACAGCATTCCAGAAACCTCCCACAAAGTTCTTTACATTTTCACAAAACTCCACCAAATTCCAGAAACATCCCACAAAATCTCCACAAATTTCCACACAATATAAGAAAAATACCTCAAAATTCTTCATGTCCCCTCAAAGTCTTTCAAAATTCCACAAACTTCCCACACAATTCCCTAAATATTCTCAAAACCCTTCCAAATTCCAGAAACATCCCACAAAAACTCTTCCTATTTCCAAAAATTTCACAAACATCCCACAAAATTCCAGAAAAATCTTCTCAAAACCCTACCAAATTCCAGAAATATCCCACAAAATCTTGACAAATTTCCACACAATCAAAAAAAACCCCTCAAAATTCTTCATGTCTCCTCAAAGTCTTTCAAATTCCAGAAACATCCCACAAAATCTCCAAAAATTTCCACTCAATTTAAGAAAAATACTTCAAAATGCTTCATGTCTCCTCAAAGTCAAAAACCTTAAAAATTTCCACACATCATCGAAAAATCCCTCAAAATTCTTCAAGTCTCTTTAAAATCTTACCAAATTCCAAAACATTCTACAACATTCAAAAAAAATCGCGCAACCTTCCAGAAATCTCATACAAAATTCTTTACATTTTCACAAAACCCTACCAAATTGCAGAAACTTCCCACTAATCCTCCTCCAATTTGCAAGCAATCTAAGAAAAATCTTTCAAAATTCTTCAAGTCTAGTCAAAATCCCACAAAATTGCAGAAACATCCCACCAAATTCCAGAAAAATCACACAAAATTCCACAAACATCCCATCAAACTCCCTAAATCTTCTCAAAACCCTACCACATTCCAGAAACTTTGCACAAAACCTCCTCCATTTTGCACACAAGCTAAGAAAAATACCTCAAAATGCTTCACGTCTCTTCAGTCTAACAAATTCCAGAAACATCCCACGAAATTTCCTCCAATTTGCAAGCGATCTAAAAAAAATCTTTCAAAATTCTTCAAGTCTAGTCAAAATCCCACAAAATTCCACAAACATCCCAAAAAATTCCACAAACATCCCAACAAACTCCCTAAGTCTTATCAAAGCCCTACCAAATTCCAGAAACATCTCACACAATTCTCGAAAAATCTTCTCAAAACCCCACCAAATTCCAGAAACTTCCCACAAAATCTTTACAAATTTCCACACATCCTAGAAAATTCCCTCAAAATTCTTCAAGTCTTCTCAAAATCTCACTAAATTCCAGAACATTCCACAACATTTCAAAAAAATCGCACAACATTCCAGAAACCTCCCACAAAATTCTTTACATTTTCGCAAAACTCCACCAAATTCCAGAAACATCCCACAAAATCTCCACAAATTTCCACACAATCTAAGAAAAATACCTCAAAATTCTTCATGTCTCCTCAAAGTCTTTCAAATTCCAGAAACATCCCACAAAATCTCCACAAATTTCCACACAATTTAAGAAAAATTCTTCAAAATGCTTCATGTCTCCTCAAAGTCAAAAACCTTAAAAATTTCCACACACCATAGAAAAATCCCTCAAAATTCTTCAAGTCTCTTTAAAATCTTACCAAATTCCAAAACATTCTACAACATTCCAAAAAAATCGCGCAACCTTCCAGAAATCTCATACAAAATTCTTTATATTTTCACAAAACCCCACCAAATTGCAGAAACTTCGCACTAAACCTCCACCAATTTGCAAGCAATCTAAGAAAAATATTTCAAAATTCTTCAAGTCTAGACAAATCCCACAAAATTCCAGAAACATCCCACCAAATTCCAGAAAAATCACACAAAATTCCACATACATCCCATCAAACTCCCTAAATCTTCTCAAAACCCTACCACATTCCAGAAAAATCCCACAAAAACTTTTCCAATTTCCACTCATCCTAGAAAAATCCCTCAAAATTCTTCAAGTCTCTTTAAAATCTTACCAAATTCCAGAACATTCCACAACATTCCAAAAAAATCGCACAACCTTCCAGAAACCTCCTACAAAATTCTTTACAATTTCACAAAACCCTACCAAATTCCAGAAACTTCCCACTAAACCTCCACCAATTTGCACACAATCTAAGAAAAATCTTTCAAAATTCTTCAAGTCTAGTCAAAATCCCACAAAATTCCACAAACATCCCAAAAAATTCCACAAACATCCCAACAAACTCTCTAAGTCTTCTCAAAACGCTACCAAATTCCAGAAATATCCCACAAAATCTTTACAAATTACCACACAATCTAAGAAAAATACCTCAAAATTCTTCATGTCTCCTCAAAGTCTTTTGAAATTCCACAAACATCCCACACAATTCCACAAACATCCCAACAAACTCCTTAAACCTTCTCAAAGCCCTACCAAATTCCAGAAACATCTCACAAAATTCTAGAAAAATCTTCTCAAAACCCCACCAAATTCCAGAAACTTCCCACAAAATCTTTCCAAATTTCCACACATCCTAGAAAATTCCCTCAAAATTCTTCAAGTCTTCTCAAAATCTCACTAAATTCCAGAACATTCCACAACATTTCAAAAAAATCGCACAGCATTCCAGAAACCTCCCACAAAGTTCTTTACATTTTCACAAAACTCCACCAAATTCCAGAAACATCCCACAAAATCGCCACAAATTTCCACACAATATAAGAAAAATACCTCAAAATTCTTCATGTCCCCTCAAAGTCTTTCAAAATTCCACAAACTTCCCACACAATTCCCTAAATATTCTCAAAACCCTTCCAAATTCCAGAAACATCCCACAAAAACTCTTCCTATTTCCAAAAATTTCACAAACATCCCACAAAATTCCAGAAAAATCTTCTCAAAACCCTACCAAATTCCAGAAATATCCCACAAAATCTTGACAAATTTCCACACAATCAAAAAAAACCCCTCAAAATTCTTCATGTCTCCTCAAAGTCTTTCAAATTCCAGAAACATCCCACAAAATCTCCAAAAATTTCCACTCAATTTAAGAAAAATACTTCAAAATGCTTCATGTCTCCTCAAAGTCAAAAACCTTAAAAATTTCCACACATCATCGAAAAATCCCTCAAAATTCTTCAAGTCTCTTTAAAATCTTACCAAATTCCAAAACATTCTACAACATTCAAAAAAAATCGCGCAACCTTCCAGAAATCTCATACAAAATTCTTTACATTTTCACAAAACCCTACCAAATTGCAGAAACTTCCCACTAATCCTCCTCCAATTTGCAAGCAATCTAAGAAAAATCTTTCAAAATTCTTCAAGTCTAGTCAAAATCCCACAAAATTGCAGAAACATCCCACCAAATTCCAGAAAAATCACACAAAATTCCACAAACATCCCATCAAACTCCCTAAATCTTCTCAAAACCCTACCACATTCCAGAAACTTTGCACAAAACCTCCTCCATTTTGCACACAAGCTAAGAAAAATACCTCAAAATGCTTCACGTCTCTTCAGTCTAACAAATTCCAGAAACATCCCACGAAATTTCCTCCAATTTGCAAGCGATCTAAAAAAAATCTTTCAAAATTCTTCAAGTCTAGTCAAAATCCCACAAAATTCCACAAACATCCCAAAAAATTCCACAAACATCCCAACAAACTCCCTAAGTCTTATCAAAGCCCTACCAAATTCCAGAAACATCTCACACAATTCTCGAAAAATCTTCTCAAAACCCCACCAAATTCCAGAAACTTCCCACAAAATCTTTACAAATTTCCACACATCCTAGAAAATTCCCTCAAAATTCTTCAAGTCTTCTCAAAATCTCACTAAATTCCAGAACATTCCACAACATTTCAAAAAAATCGCACAACATTCCAGAAACCTCCCACAAAATTCTTTACATTTTCGCAAAACTCCACCAAATTCCAGAAACATCCCACAAAATCTCCACAAATTTCCACACAATCTAAGAAAAATACCTCAAAATTCTTCATGTCTCCTCAAAGTCTTTCAAATTCCAGAAACATCCCACAAAATCTCCACAAATTTCCACACAATTTAAGAAAAATTCTTCAAAATGCTTCATGTCTCCTCAAAGTCAAAAACCTTAAAAATTTCCACACACCATAGAAAAATCCCTCAAAATTCTTCAAGTCTCTTTAAAATCTTACCAAATTCCAAAACATTCTACAACATTCCAAAAAAATCGCGCAACCTTCCAGAAATCTCATACAAAATTCTTTATATTTTCACAAAACCCCACCAAATTGCAGAAACTTCGCACTAAACCTCCACCAATTTGCAAGCAATCTAAGAAAAATATTTCAAAATTCTTCAAGTCTAGACAAATCCCACAAAATTCCAGAAACATCCCACCAAATTCCAGAAAAATCACACAAAATTCCACATACATCCCATCAAACTCCCTAAATCTTCTCAAAACCCTACCACATTCCAGAAAAATCCCACAAAAACTTTTCCAATTTCCACTCATCCTAGAAAAATCCCTCAAAATTCTTCAAGTCTCTTTAAAATCTTACCAAATTCCAGAACATTCCACAACATTCCAAAAAAATCGCACAACCTTCCAGAAACCTCCTACAAAATTCTTTACAATTTCACAAAACCCTACCAAATTCCAGAAACTTCCCACTAAACCTCCACCAATTTGCACACAATCTAAGAAAAATCTTTCAAAATTCTTCAAGTCTAGTCAAAATCCCACAAAATTCCACAAACATCCCAAAAAATTCCACAAACATCCCAACAAACTCTCTAAGTCTTCTCAAAACGCTACCAAATTCCAGAAATATCCCACAAAATCTTTACAAATTACCACACAATCTAAGAAAAATACCTCAAAATTCTTCATGTCTCATCAAAGTCTTTTGAAATTCCACAAACATCCCACACAATTCCACAAACATCCCAACAAACTCCTTAAACCTTCTCAAAGCCCTACCAAATTCCAGAAACATCTCACAAAATTCTAGAAAAATCTTCTCAAAACCCCACCAAATTCCAGAAACTTCCCACAAAATCTTTCCAAATTTCCACACATCCTAGAAAATTCCCTCAAAATTCTTCAAGTCTTCTCAAAATCTCACTAAATTCCAGAACATTCCACAACATTTCAAAAAAATCGCACAGCATTCCAGAAACCTCCCACAAAGTTCTTTACATTTTCACAAAACTCCACCAAATTCCAGAAACATCCCACAAAATCTCCACAAATTTCCACACAATATAAGAAAAATACCTCAAAATTCTTCATGTCCCCTCAAAGTCTTTCAAAATTCCACAAACTTCCCACACAATTCCCTAAATATTCTCAAAACCCTTCCAAATTCCAGAAACATCCCACAAAAACTCTTCCTATTTCCAAAAATTTCACAAACATCCCACAAAATTCCAGAAAAATCTTCTCAAAACCCTACCAAATTCCAGAAATATCCCACAAAATCTTGACAAATTTCCACACAATCAAAAAAAACCCCTCAAAATTCTTCATGTCTCCTCAAAGTCTTTCAAATTCCAGAAACATCCCACAAAATCTCCAAAAATTTCCACTCAATTTAAGAAAAATACTTCAAAATGCTTCATGTCTCCTCAAAGTCAAAAACCTTAAAAATTTCCACACATCATCGAAAAATCCCTCAAAATTCTTCAAGTCTCTTTAAAATCTTACCAAATTCCAAAACATTCTACAACATTCAAAAAAAATCGCGCAACCTTCCAGAAATCTCATACAAAATTCTTTACATTTTCACAAAACCCTACCAAATTGCAGAAACTTCCCACTAATCCTCCTCCAATTTGCAAGCAATCTAAGAAAAATCTTTCAAAATTCTTCAAGTCTAGTCAAAATCCCACAAAATTGCAGAAACATCCCACCAAATTCCAGAAAAATCACACAAAATTCCACAAACATCCCATCAAACTCCCTAAATCTTCTCAAAACCCTACCACATTCCAGAAACTTTGCACAAAACCTCCTCCATTTTGCACACAAGCTAAGAAAAATACCTCAAAATGCTTCACGTCTCTTCAGTCTAACAAATTCCAGAAACATCCCACGAAATTTCCTCCAATTTGCAAGCGATCTAAAAAAAATCTTTCAAAATTCTTCAAGTCTAGTCAAAATCCCACAAAATTCCACAAACATCCCAAAAAATTCCACAAACATCCCAACAAACTCCCTAAGTCTTATCAAAGCCCTACCAAATTCCAGAAACATCTCACACAATTCTCGAAAAATCTTCTCAAAACCCCACCAAATTCCAGAAACTTCCCACAAAATCTTTACAAATTTCCACACATCCTAGAAAATTCCCTCAAAATTCTTCAAGTCTTCTCAAAATCTCACTAAATTCCAGAACATTCCACAACATTTCAAAAAAATCGCACAACATTCCAGAAACCTCCCACAAAATTCTTTACATTTTCGCAAAACACCACCAAATTCCAGAAACATCCCACAAAATCTCCACAAATTTCCACACAATATAAGAAAAATACCTCAAAATTCTTCATGTCACCTCAAAGTCTTTCGAAATTCCACAAACTTCCCACACAATTCCCTAAATATTCTCAAAACCCTTCCAAATTTTAGAAACATCCCACAAAAACTCTTCCTATTTCCAAAAATTCCACAAACATCCCACAAAATTCCAGAAAAATCTTCTCAAAACCCTACCAAATTCCAGAAATATCCCACAAAATCTTGACAAATTTCCACACAATCAAAAAAAACCCCTCAAAATTCTTCATGTCTCCTCAAAGTCTTTCAAATTCCAGAAACATCCCACAAAATCTCCAAAAATTTCCACTCAATTTAAGAAAAATACTTCAAAATGCTTCATGTCTCCTCAAAGTCAAAAACCTTAAAAATTTCCACACATCATCGAAAAATCCCTCAAAATTCTTCAAGTCTCTTTAAAATCTTACCAAATTCCAAAACATTCTACAACATTCAAAAAAAATCGCGCAACCTTCCAGAAATCTCATACAAAATTCTTTACATTTTCACAAAACCCTACCAAATTGCAGAAACTTCCCACTAATCCTCCTCCAATTTGCAAGCAATCTAAGAAAAATCTTTCAAAATTCTTCAAGTCTAGTCAAAATCCCACAAAATTGCAGAAACATCCCACCAAATTCCAGAAAAATCACACAAAATTCCACAAACATCCCATCAAACTCCCTAAATCTTCTCAAAACCCTACCACATTCCAGAAACTTTGCACAAAACCTCCTCCATTTTGCACACAAGCTAAGAAAAATACCTCAAAATGCTTCACGTCTCTTCAGTCTAACAAATTCCAGAAACATCCCACAAAATTTCCTCCAATTTGCAAGCGATCTAAAAAAAATCTTTCAAAATTCTTCAAGTCTAGTCAAAATCCCACAAAATTCCACAAACATCCCAAAAAATTCCACAAACATCCCAACAAACTCCCTAAGTCTTATCAAAGCCCTCCCAAATTCCAGAAACATCTCACACAATTCTCGAAAAATCTTCTCAAAACCCCACCAAATTCCAGAAACTTCCCACAAAATGTTTACAAATTTCCACACATCCTAGAAAATTCCCTCAAAATTCTTCAAGTCTTCTCAAAATCTCACTAAATTCCAGACCATTCCACAACATTTCAAAAAAATCGCACAACATTCCAGAAACCTCCCACAAAATTCTTTACATTTTCGCAAAACACCACCAAATTCCAGAAACATCCCACAAAATCTCCACAAATTTCCACACAATATAAGAAAAATACCTCAAAATTCTTCATGTCCCCTCAAAGTCTTTCGAAATTCCACAAACTTCCCACACAATTCCCTAAATATTCTCAAAACCCTTCCAAATTTTAGAAACATCCCACAAAAACTCTTCCTATTTCCAAAAATTCCACAAACATCCCACAAAATTCCAGAAAAATCTTCTCAAAACCCTACCAAATTCCAGAAATATCCCACAAAATCTTGACAAATTTCCACACAATCAAAAAAAAACCCTCAAAATTCTTCATGTCTCCTCAAAGTCTTTCAAATTCCAGAAACATCCCACAAAATCTCCACAAATTTCCACACAATTTAAGAAAAATTCTTCAAAATGCTTCATGTCTCCTCAAAGTCAAAAACCTTAAAAATTTCCACACACCATAGAAAAATCCCTCAAAATTCTTCAAGTCTCTTTAAAATCTTACCAAATTCCAAAACATTCTACAACATTCCAAAAAAATCGCGCAACCTTCCAGAAATCTCATACAAAATTCTTTATATTTTCACAAAACCCCACCAAATTGCAGAAACTTCGCACTAAACCTCCACCAATTTGCAAGCAATCTAAGAAAAATATTTCAAAATTCTTCAAGTCTAGACAAATCCCACAAAATTCCAGAAACATCCCACCAAATTCCAGAAAAATCACACAAAATTCCACATACATCCCATCAAACTCCCTAAATCTTCTCAAAACCCTACCACATTCCAGAAAAATCCCACAAAAACTTTTCCAATTTCCACTCATCCTAGAAAAATCCCTCAAAATTCTTCAAGTCTCTTTAAAATCTTACCAAATTCCAGAACATTCCACAACATTCCAAAAAAATCGCACAACCTTCCAGAAACCTCCTACAAAATTCTTTACAATTTCACAAAACCCTACCAAATTCCAGAAACTTCCCACTAAACCTCCACCAATTTGCACACAATCTAAGAAAAATCTTTCAAAATTCTTCAAGTCTAGTCAAAATCCCACAAAATTCCACAAACATCCCAAAAAATTCCACAAACATCCCAACAAACTCTCTAAGTCTTCTCAAAACGCTACCAAATTCCAGAAATATCCCACAAAATCTTTACAAATTACCACACAATCTAAGAAAAATACCTCAAAATTCTTCATGTCTCATCAAAGTCTTTTGAAATTCCACAAACATCCCACACAATTCCACAAACATCCCAACAAACTCCTTAAACCTTCTCAAAGCCCTACCAAATTCCAGAAACATCTCACAAAATTCTAGAAAAATCTTCTCAAAACCCCACCAAATTCCAGAAACTTCCCACAAAATCTTTCCAAATTTCCACACATCCTAGAAAATTCCCTCAAAATTCTTCAAGTCTTCTCAAAATCTCACTAAATTCCAGAACATTCCACAACATTTCAAAAAAATCGCACAGCATTCCAGAAACCTCCCACAAAGTTCTTTACATTTTCACAAAACTCCACCAAATTCCAGAAACATCCCACAAAATCTCCACAAATTTCCACACAATATAAGAAAAATACCTCAAAATTCTTCATGTCCCCTCAAAGTCTTTCAAAATTCCACAAACTTCCCACACAATTCCCTAAATATTCTCAAAACCCTTCCAAATTCCAGAAACATCCCACAAAAACTCTTCCTATTTCCAAAAATTTCACAAACATCCCACAAAATTCCAGAAAAATCTTCTCAAAACCCTACCAAATTCCAGAAATATCCCACAAAATCTTGACAAATTTCCACACAATCAAAAAAAACCCCTCAAAATTCTTCATGTCTCCTCAAAGTCTTTCAAATTCCAGAAACATCCCACAAAATCTCCAAAAATTTCCACTCAATTTAAGAAAAATACTTCAAAATGCTTCATGTCTCCTCAAAGTCAAAAACCTTAAAAATTTCCACACATCATCGAAAAATCCCTCAAAATTCTTCAAGTCTCTTTAAAATCTTACCAAATTCCAAAACATTCTACAACATTCAAAAAAAATCGCGCAACCTTCCAGAAATCTCATACAAAATTCTTTACATTTTCACAAAACCCTACCAAATTGCAGAAACTTCCCACTAATCCTCCTCCAATTTGCAAGCAATCTAAGAAAAATCTTTCAAAATTCTTCAAGTCTAGTCAAAATCCCACAAAATTGCAGAAACATCCCACCAAATTCCAGAAAAATCACACAAAATTCCACAAACATCCCATCAAACTCCCTAAATCTTCTCAAAACCCTACCACATTCCAGAAACTTTGCACAAAACCTCCTCCATTTTGCACACAAGCTAAGAAAAATACCTCAAAATGCTTCACGTCTCTTCAGTCTAACAAATTCCAGAAACATCCCACGAAATTTCCTCCAATTTGCAAGCGATCTAAAAAAAATCTTTCAAAATTCTTCAAGTCTAGTCAAAATCCCACAAAATTCCACAAACATCCCAAAAAATTCCACAAACATCCCAACAAACTCCCTAAGTCTTATCAAAGCCCTACCAAATTCCAGAAACATCTCACACAATTCTCGAAAAATCTTCTCAAAACCCCACCAAATTCCAGAAACTTCCCACAAAATCTTTACAAATTTCCACACATCCTAGAAAATTCCCTCAAAATTCTTCAAGTCTTCTCAAAATCTCACTAAATTCCAGAACATTCCACAACATTTCAAAAAAATCGCACAACATTCCAGAAACCTCCCACAAAATTCTTTACATTTTCGCAAAACACCACCAAATTCCAGAAACATCCCACAAAATCTCCACAAATTTCCACACAATATAAGAAAAATACCTCAAAATTCTTCATGTCACCTCAAAGTCTTTCGAAATTCCACAAACTTCCCACACAATTCCCTAAATATTCTCAAAACCCTTCCAAATTTTAGAAACATCCCACAAAAACTCTTCCTATTTCCAAAAATTCCACAAACATCCCACAAAATTCCAGAAAAATCTTCTCAAAACCCTACCAAATTCCAGAAATATCCCACAAAATCTTGACAAATTTCCACACAATCAAAAAAAACCCCTCAAAATTCTTCATGTCTCCTCAAAGTCTTTCAAATTCCAGAAACATCCCACAAAATCTCCAAAAATTTCCACTCAATTTAAGAAAAATACTTCAAAATGCTTCATGTCTCCTCAAAGTCAAAAACCTTAAAAATTTCCACACATCATCGAAAAATCCCTCAAAATTCTTCAAGTCTCTTTAAAATCTTACCAAATTCCAAAACATTCTACAACATTCAAAAAAAATCGCGCAACCTTCCAGAAATCTCATACAAAATTCTTTACATTTTCACAAAACCCTACCAAATTGCAGAAACTTCCCACTAATCCTCCTCCAATTTGCAAGCAATCTAAGAAAAATCTTTCAAAATTCTTCAAGTCTAGTCAAAATCCCACAAAATTGCAGAAACATCCCACCAAATTCCAGAAAAATCACACAAAATTCCACAAACATCCCATCAAACTCCCTAAATCTTCTCAAAACCCTACCACATTCCAGAAACTTTGCACAAAACCTCCTCCATTTTGCACACAAGCTAAGAAAAATACCTCAAAATGCTTCACGTCTCTTCAGTCTAACAAATTCCAGAAACATCCCACAAAATTTCCTCCAATTTGCAAGCGATCTAAAAAAAATCTTTCAAAATTCTTCAAGTCTAGTCAAAATCCCACAAAATTCCACAAACATCCCAAAAAATTCCACAAACATCCCAACAAACTCCCTAAGTCTTATCAAAGCCCTCCCAAATTCCAGAAACATCTCACACAATTCTCGAAAAATCTTCTCAAAACCCCACCAAATTCCAGAAACTTCCCACAAAATGTTTACAAATTTCCACACATCCTAGAAAATTCCCTCAAAATTCTTCAAGTCTTCTCAAAATCTCACTAAATTCCAGACCATTCCACAACATTTCAAAAAAATCGCACAACATTCCAGAAACCTCCCACAAAATTCTTTACATTTTCGCAAAACACCACCAAATTCCAGAAACATCCCACAAAATCTCCACAAATTTCCACACAATATAAGAAAAATACCTCAAAATTCTTCATGTCCCCTCAAAGTCTTTCGAAATTCCACAAACTTCCCACACAATTCCCTAAATATTCTCAAAACCCTTCCAAATTTTAGAAACATCCCACAAAAACTCTTCCTATTTCCAAAAATTCCACAAACATCCCACAAAATTCCAGAAAAATCTTCTCAAAACCCTACCAAATTCCAGAAATATCCCACAAAATCTTGACAAATTTCCACACAATCAAAAAAAAACCCTCAAAATTCTTCATGTCTCCTCAAAGTCTTTCAAATTCCAGAAACATCCCACAAAATCTCCACAAATTTCCACACAATTTAAGAAAAATTCTTCAAAATGCTTCATGTCTCCTCAAAGTCAAAAACCTTAAAAATTTCCACACACCATAGAAAAATCCCTCAAAATTCTTCAAGTCTCTTTAAAATCTTACCAAATTCCAAAACATTCTACAACATTCCAAAAAAATCGCGCAACCTTCCAGAAATCTCATACAAAATTCTTTATATTTTCACAAAACCCCACCAAATTGCAGAAACTTCGCACTAAACCTCCACCAATTTGCAAGCAATCTAAGAAAAATATTTCAAAATTCTTCAAGTCTAGACAAATCCCACAAAATTCCAGAAACATCCCACCAAATTCCAGAAAAATCACACAAAATTCCACATACATCCCATCAAACTCCCTAAATCTTCTCAAAACCCTACCACATTCCAGAAAAATCCCACAAAAACTTCTCCAATTTCCACTCATCCTAGAAAAATCCCTCAAAATTCTTCAAGTCTCTTTAAAATCTTACCAAATTCCAGAACATTCCACAACATTCCAAAAAAATCGCACAACCTTCCAGAAACCTCCTACAAAATTCTTTACAATTTCACAAAACCCTACCAAATTCCAGAAACTTCCCACTAAACCTCCACCAATTTGCACACAATCTAAGAAAAATCTTTCAAAATTCTTCAAGTCTAGTCAAAATCCCACAAAATTCCACAAACATCCCAAAAAATTCCACAAACATCCCAACAAACTCTCTAAGTCTTCTCAAAACGCTACCAAATTCCAGAAATATCCCACAAAATCTTTACAAATTACCACACAATCTAAGAAAAATACCTCAAAATTCTTCATGTCTCCTCAAAGTCTTTTGAAATTCCACAAACATCCCACACAATTCCACAAACATCCCAACAAACTCCTTAAACCTTGTCAAAGCCCTACCAAATTCCAGAAACATCTCACAAAATTCTAGAAAAATCTTCTCAAAACCCCACCAAATTCCAGAAACTTCCCACAAAATCTTTCCAAATTTCCACACATCCTAGAAAATTCCCTCAAAATTCTTCAAGTCTTCTCAAAATCTCACTAAATTCCAGAACATTCCACAACATTTCAAAAAAATCGCACAGCATTCCAGAAACCTCCCACAAAGTTCTTTACATTTTCACAAAACTCCACCAAATTCCAGAAACATCCCACAAAATCTCCACAAATTTCCACACAATATAAGAAAAATACCTCAAAATTCTTCATGTCCCCTCAAAGTCTTTCAAAATTCCACAAACTTCCCACACAATTCCCTAAATATTCTCAAAACCCTTCCAAATTTTAGAAACATCCCACAAAAACTCTTCCTATTTCCAAAAATTCCACAAACATCCCACAAAATTCCAGAAAAATCTTCTCAAAACCCTACCAAATTCCAGAAATATCCCACAAAATCTTGACAAATTTCCACACAATCAAAAAAAACCCCTCAAAATTCTTCATGTCTCCTCAAAGTCTTTCAAATTCCAGAAACATCCCACAAAATCTCCAAAAATTTCCACTCAATTTAAGAAAAATACTTCAAAATGCTTCATGTCTCCTCAAAGTCAAAAACCTTAAAAATTTCCACACATCATCGAAAAATCCCTCAAAATTCTTCAAGTCTCTTTAAAATCTTACCAAATTCCAAAACATTCTACAACATTCAAAAAAAATCGCGCAACCTTCCAGAAATCTCATACAAAATTCTTTACATTTTCACAAAACCCTACCAAATTGCAGAAACTTCCCACTAATCCTCCTCCAATTTGCAAGCAATCTAAGAAAAATCTTTCAAAATTCTTCAAGTCTAGTCAAAATCCCACAAAATTGCAGAAACATCCCACCAAATTCCAGAAAAATCACACAAAATTCCACAAACATCCCATCAAACTCCCTAAATCTTCTCAAAACCCTACCACATTCCAGAAACTTTGCACAAAACCTCCTCCATTTTGCACACAAGCTAAGAAAAATACCTCAAAATGCTTCACGTCTCTTCAGTCTAACAAATTCCAGAAACATCCCACGAAATTTCCTCCAATTTGCAAGCGATCTAAAAAAAATCTTTCAAAATTCTTCAAGTCTAGTCAAAATCCCACAAAATTCCACAAACATCCCAAAAAATTCCACAAACATCCCAACAAACTCCCTAAGTCTTATCAAAGCCCTACCAAATTCCAGAAACATCTCACACAATTCTCGAAAAATCTTCTCAAAACCCCACCAAATTCCAGAAACTTCCCACAAAATCTTTACAAATTTCCACACATCCTAGAAAATTCCCTCAAAATTCTTCAAGTCTTCTCAAAATCTCACTAAATTCCAGAACATTCCACAACATTTCAAAAAAATCGCACAACATTCCAGAAACCTCCCACAAAATTCTTTACATTTTCGCAAAACACCACCAAATTCCAGAAACATCCCACAAAATCTCCACAAATTTCCACACAATATAAGAAAAATACCTCAAAATTCTTCATGTCACCTCAAAGTCTTTCGAAATTCCACAAACTTCCCACACAATTCCCTAAATATTCTCAAAACCCTTCCAAATTTTAGAAACATCCCACAAAAACTCTTCCTATTTCCAAAAATTCCACAAACATCCCACAAAATTCCAGAAAAATCTTCTCAAAACCCTACCAAATTCCAGAAATATCCCACAAAATCTTGACAAATTTCCACACAATCAAAAAAAACCCCTCAAAATTCTTCATGTCTCCTCAAAGTCTTTCAAATTCCAGAAACATCCCACAAAATCTCCAAAAATTTCCACTCAATTTAAGAAAAATACTTCAAAATGCTTCATGTCTCCTCAAAGTCAAAAACCTTAAAAATTTCCACACATCATCGAAAAATCCCTCAAAATTCTTCAAGTCTCTTTAAAATCTTACCAAATTCCAAAACATTCTACAACATTCAAAAAAAATCGCGCAACCTTCCAGAAATCTCATACAAAATTCTTTACATTTTCACAAAACCCTACCAAATTGCAGAAACTTCCCACTAATCCTCCTCCAATTTGCAAGCAATCTAAGAAAAATCTTTCAAAATTCTTCAAGTCTAGTCAAAATCCCACAAAATTGCAGAAACATCCCACCAAATTCCAGAAAAATCACACAAAATTCCACAAACATCCCATCAAACTCCCTAAATCTTCTCAAAACCCTACCACATTCCAGAAACTTTGCACAAAACCTCCTCCATTTTGCACACAAGCTAAGAAAAATACCTCAAAATGCTTCACGTCTCTTCAGTCTAACAAATTCCAGAAACATCCCACAAAATTTCCTCCAATTTGCAAGCGATCTAAAAAAAATCTTTCAAAATTCTTCAAGTCTAGTCAAAATCCCACAAAATTCCACAAACATCCCAAAAAATTCCACAAACATCCCAACAAACTCCCTAAGTCTTATCAAAGCCCTCCCAAATTCCAGAAACATCTCACACAATTCTCGAAAAATCTTCTCAAAACCCCACCAAATTCCAGAAACTTCCCACAAAATCTTTACAAATTTCCACACATCCTAGAAAATTCCCTCAAAATTCTTCAAGTCTTCTCAAAATCTCACTAAATTCCAGACCATTCCACAACATTTCAAAAAAATCGCACAACATTCCAGAAACCTCCCACAAAATTCTTTACATTTTCGCAAAACACCACCAAATTCCAGAAACATCCCACAAAATCTCCACAAATTTCCACACAATATAAGAAAAATACCTCAAAATTCTTCATGTCACCTCAAAGTCTTTCGAAATTCCACAAACTTCCCACTCAATTCCCTAAATATTCTCAAAACCCTTCCAAATTTTAGAAACATCCCACAAAAACTCTTCCTATTTCCAAAAATTCCACAAACATCCCACAAAATTCCAGAAAAATCTTCTCAAAACCCTACCAAATTCCAGAAATATCCCACAAAATCTTGACAAATTTCCACACAATCAAAAAAAAACCCTCAAAATTCTTCATGTCTCCTCAAAGTCTTTCAAATTCCAGAAACATCCCACAAAATCTCCACAAATTTCCACACAATTTAAGAAAAATGCTTCAAAATGCTTCATGTCTCCTCAAAGTCAAAAACCTTAAAAATTTCCACACACCATAGAAAAATCCCTCAAAATTCTTCAAGTCTCTTTAAAATCTTACCAAATTCCAAAACATTCTACAACATTCCAAAAAAATCGCGCAACCTTCCAGAAATCTCATACAAAATTCTTTATATTTTCACAAAACCCCACCAAATTGCAGAAACTTCGCACTAAACCTCCACCAATTTGCAAGCAATCTAAGAAAAATATTTCAAAATTCTTCAAGTCTAGACAAATCCCACAAAATTCCAGAAACATCCCACCAAATTCCAGAAAAATCACACAAAATTCCACATACATCCCATCAAACTCCCTAAATCTTCTCAAAACCCTACCACATTCCAGAAAAATCCCACAAAAACTTCTCCAATTTCCACTCATCCTAGAAAAATCCCTCAAAATTCTTCAAGTCTCTTTAAAATCTTACCAAATTCCAGAACATTCCACAACATTCCAAAAAAATCGCACAACCTTCCAGAAACCTCCTACAAAATTCTTTACAATTTCACAAAACCCTACCAAATTCCAGAAACTTCCCACTAAACCTCCACCAATTTGCACACAATCTAAGAAAAATCTTTCAAAATTCTTCAAGTCTAGTCAAAATCCCACAAAATTCCACAAACATCCCAAAAAATTCCACAAACATCCCAACAAACTCTCTAAGTCTTCTCAAAACGCTACCAAATTCCAGAAATATCCCACAAAATCTTTACAAATTACCACACAATCTAAGAAAAATACCTCAAAATTCTTCATGTCTCCTCAAAGTCTTTTGAAATTCCACAAACATCCCACACAATTCCACAAACATCCCAACAAACTCCTTAAACCTTGTCAAAGCCCTACCAAATTCCAGAAACATCTCACAAAATTCTAGAAAAATCTTCTCAAAACCCCACCAAATTCCAGAAACTTCCCACAAAATCTTTCCAAATTTCCACACATCCTAGAAAATTCCCTCAAAATTCTTCAAGTCTTCTCAAAATCTCACTAAATTCCAGAACATTCCACAACATTTCAAAAAAATCGCACAGCATTCCAGAAACCTCCCACAAAGTTCTTTACATTTTCACAAAACTCCACCAAATTCCAGAAACATCCCACAAAATCTCCACAAATTTCCACACAATATAAGAAAAATACCTCAAAATTCTTCATGTCCCCTCAAAGTCTTTCAAAATTCCACAAACTTCCCACACAATTCCCTAAATATTCTCAAAACCCTTCCAAATTTTAGAAACATCCCACAAAAACTCTTCCTATTTCCAAAAATTCCACAAACATCCCACAAAATTCCAGAAAAATCTTCTCAAAACCCTACCAAATTCCAGAAATATCCCACAAAATCTTGACAAATTTCCACACAATCAAAAAAAAACCCTCAAAATTCTTCATGTCTCCTCAAAGTCTTTCAAATTCCAGAAACATCCCACAAAATCTCCACAAATTTCCACACAATTTAAGAAAAATTCTTCAAAATGCTTCATGTCTCCTCAAAGTCAAAAACCTTAAAAATTTCCACACACCATAGAAAAATCCCTCAAAATTCTTCAAGTCTCTTTAAAATCTTACCAAATTCCAAAACATTCTACAACATTCAAAAAAAATCGCGCAACCTTCCAGAAATCTCATACAAAATTCTTTACATTTTCACAAAACCCTACCAAATTGCAGAAACTTCCCACTAATCCTCCTCCAATTTGCAAGCAATCTAAGAAAAATCTTTCAAAATTCTTCAAGTCTAGTCAAAATCCCACAAAATTGCAGAAACATCCCACCAAATTCCAGAAAAATCACACAAAATTCCACAAACATCCCATCAAACTCCCTAAATCTTCTCAAAACCCTACCACATTCCAGAAACTTTGCACAAAACCTCCTCCATTTTGCACACAAGCTAAGAAAAATACCTCAAAATGCTTCACGTCTCTTCAGTCTAACAAATTCCAGAAACATCCCACAAAATTTCCTCCAATTTGCAAGCGATCTAAAAAAAATCTTTCAAAATTCTTCAAGTCTAGTCAAAATCCCACAAAATTCCACAAACATCCCAAAAAATTCCACAAACATCCCAACAAACTCCCTAAGTCTTATCAAAACCCTACCAAATTCCAGAAACATCTCACAAAATTCTAGAAAAATCTTCTCAAAACCCTACCAAATTCCAGAAACTTCCCACAAAAACTTTCCAAATTTCCACACATCCTAGAAAATTCCCTCAAAATACTTCAAGTCTCCTCAAAATCTCACCAAATTCCAGAACATTCCAAACATTTCAAAGAAATCGCACAACATTCCAGAAACCGCCCACAAAATTCTTTACATTTTCACAAAACTCCACCAAATTCCAGAAACATCCCACAAAATCTCCACAAATTTCCACACTATCTAAGAAAAATACCTCAAAATTCTTCATAGCTCCTCAAAGTCTTTCGAAATTCCACAAACATCCCACACAATTCCACAAACATCCCAACAAACTCCTTAAACCTTCTCAAAGCCCTACCAAATTCCAGAAACATCTCACACAATTCTCGAAAAATCTTCTCAAAACCCCACCAAATTCCAGAAACTTCCCACAAAAACTTTCCAAATTTCCACACATCCTAGAAAAATACCTCAAAATTCTTCATGTCCCCTCAAAGTCTTTCGAAATTCCACAAACTTCCCACACAATTCCCTAAATATTCTCAAAACCCTTCCAAATTTTAGAAACATCCCACAAAAACTCTTCCTATTTCCAAAAATTCCACAAACATCCCACAAAATTCCAGAAAAATCTTCTCAAAACCCTACCAAATTCCAGAAATATCCCACAAAATCTTGACAAATTTCCACACAATCTAAAAAAACCCCTCAAAATTCTCATGTCTCCTAAAAGTCTTTAAAATTCCAGAAACATCCCACAAAATCTCCAAAAATTTGCACACAATCTAAGAAAAATACCTCAATTGCATCATATCTTTTCAGTCCTTAAAATTGTAAAAACATCCCACAAAATCCCACAAAAATAACACAGAATTCCAGAAACATCACACATAATTCCACAAACATCCCAACAAACTCCCTAAATCTTCTCAAAACCCTGCCACATTCCAGAAAAATCCCACAAAAACTTTTCCAATTTCCACTCATCCTAGAAAAATCCCTCAAAATTCTTCAAGTCTCTTTAAAATCTTACCAAATTCCAGAACATTCCACAACATTCCAAAAAAATCGCACAACCTTCCAGAAACCTCCTACAAAATTCTTTACAATTTCACAAAACCCTTCCAAATTCCAGAAACTTCCCACTAAACCTCCACCAATTTGCACACAATCTAAGAAAAATCTTTCAAAATTCTTCAAGTCTAGTCAAAATCCCACAAAATTGCAGAAACATCCCACCAAATTCCAGAAAAATCACACAAAATTCCACATACATCCCAACAAACTCCCTAAATCTTCTCAAAACCCTACCAAATCCCAGAAACATCCCACAAAAACTTTTCCAATTTCCACACAATCTAAGAAAAATACCTCAAAATTCTTCATGTCTCATCAAAGTCTTTTGAAATTCCACAAACATCCCACACAATTCCACAAACATCCCAACAAACTCCTTAAACCTTCTCAAAGCCCTACCAATTTCCAGAAACATCTCACACAATTCTCGAAAAATCTTCTCAAAACCCCACCAAATTCCAGAAACTTCCCACAAAATCTTTACAAATTTCCACACATCCTAGAAAATTCCCTCAAAATTCTTCAAGTCTTCTCAAAATCTCACTAAATTCCAGAACATTCCACAACATTTCAAAAAAATCGCACAACATTCCAGAAACCTCCCACAAAATTCTTTACATTTTCGCAAAACTCCACCAAATTCCAGAAACATCCCACAAAATCTCCACAAATTTCCACACAATATAAGAAAAATACCTCAAAATTCTTCATGTCCCCTCAAAGTTTTTCGAAATTCCACAAACTTCCCACACAATTCCCTAAATATTCTCAAAACCCTTCCAAATTTTAGAAACATCCCACAAAAACTCTTCCTATTTCCAAAAATTCCACAAACATCCCACAAAATTCCAGAAAAATCTTCTCAAAACCCTACCAAATTCCAGAAATATCCCACAAAATCTTGACAAATTTCCACACAATCTAAAAAAACCCCTCAAAATTCTTCATGTCTCCTCAAAGTCTTTCAAATTCCAGAAACATCCCACAAAATCTCCAAAAATTTCCACACAATTTAAGAAAAATACTTCAAAATGCTTCATGTGTCCTCAAAGTCAAAAACCTTAAAAATTTCCACACATCATCGAAAAATCCCTCAAAATTCTTCAAGTCTCTTTAAAATCTTACCAAATTCCAAAACATTCTACAACATTCCAAAAAAATCGCGCAACCTTCCAGAAATCCCATACAAAATTCTTTACATTTTCACAAAACCCTACCAAATTCCAGAAACTTCCCACTAAACCTCCACCAATTTGCAAGCAATCTAAGAAAAATCTTTCAAAATTCTTCAAGTCTAGTCAAAATCCCACAAAATTCCAGAAACATCCCACCAAATTCCAGAAAAATCACACAAAATTCCACATACATCCCATCAAACTCCCTAAATCTTCTCAAAACCCTACCACATTCCAGAAAAATCCCACAAAAACTTTTCCAATTTCCACTCATCCTAGAAAAATCCCTCAAAATTCTTCAAGTCTCTTTAAAATCTTACCAAATTCCAGAACATTCCACATCATTCCAAAAAAATCGCACAACCTTCCAGAAACCTCCTACAAAATTCTTTACAATTTCACAAAACCCTTCCAAATTCCAGAAACTTCCCACTAAACCTCCTCCAATTTGCACACAATCTAAGAAAAATCTTTCAAAATTCTTCAAGTCTAGTCAAAATCCCACAAAATTCCAGAAACATCCCACCAAATTCCAGAAAAATCACACAAAATTCCACATACATCCCATCAAACTCCCTAAATCTTCTCAAAACCCTACCAAATCCCAGCAACATCCCACAAAAACTTTACAAATTTCCACACAATCTAAGAAAAATACCTCAAAATTCTTCATGTCTCCTCAAAGTCTTTCGAAATTCCACAAACATCCCACACAATTCCCTAAATCTTCTCAAAACCCTTCCAAATTCCAGAAACATCCCACAAAAATTCTTCCTATTTCCAAAAATTCCACAAACATCCCACAAAATTCCAGAAAAATCTTCTCAAAACCCTACCAAATTCCAGAAATATCCCACAAAATCTTGACAAATTTCCACACAATCAAAAAAAAACCCTCAAAATTCTTCATGTCTCCTCAAAGTCCTACAAAATTCCAGAAACATCCCACAAAATCTCCAAAAATTTCCACTCAATTTAAGAAAAATACTTCAAATTGCTTCATGTCTCCTCAAAGTCAAAAACCTTAAAAATTTCCACACACCATAGAAAAATCCCTCAAAATTCTTCAAGTCTCTTTAAAATCTTACCAAATTCCAAAACATTCTACAACATTCCAAAAAAATCGCGCAACCTTCCAGAAATCTCATACAAAATTCTTTACATTTTCACAAAACCCTACCAAATTGCAGAAACTTCCCACTAATCCTCCTCCAATTTGCAAGCAATCTAAGAAAAATCTTTCAAAATTCTTCAAGTCTAGTCAAAATCCCACAAAATTGCAGAAACATCCCACCAAATTCCAGAAAAATCACACAAAATTCCACAAACATCCCATCAAACTCCCTAAATCTTCTCAAAACCCTACCACATTCCAGAAACTTTGCACAAAACCTCCTTCATTTTGCACACAAGCTAAGAAAAATACCTCAAAATGCTTCACGTCTCTTCAGTCTAACAAATTCCAGAAACATCCCACAAAATTTCCTCCAATTTGTAAGCGATCTAAAAAAAATCTTTCAAAATTCTTCAAGTCTAGTCAAAATCCCACAAAATTCCACAAACATCCCAAAAAATTCCACAAACATCCCAACAAACTCCCTAAGTCTTATCAAAACCCTACCAAATTCCAGAAACATCTCACAAAATTCTAGAAAAATCTTCTCAAAACCCCACCAAATTCCAGAAACTTCCCACAAAAACTTTCCAAATTTCCACACATCCTAGAAAATTCCCTCAAAATTCTTCAAGTCTCCTCAAAATCTCACCAAATTCCAGAACATTCCAAACATTTCAAAGAAATCGCACAACATTCCAGAAACCGCCCACAAAATTCTTTACATTTTCACAAAACTCCACCAAATTCCAGAAACATCCCACAAAATCTCCACAAATTTCCACACTATCTAAGAAAAATACCTCAAAATTCTTCATAGCTTTTCAAAGTCTTTCAAAATTCCACAAACATCCCACACAATTCCACAAACATCCCAACAAACTCCTTAAACCTTCTCAAAGCCCTACCAAATTCCAGAAACATCTCACACAATTCTCGAAAAATCTTCTCAAAACCCCACCAAATTCCAGAAACTTCCCACAAAATCTCCACAAATTTCCACACAATATAAGAAAAATACCTCAAAATTCTTCATGTCCCCTCAAAGTCTTTCGAAATTCCACAAACTTCCCACACAATTCCCTAAATATTCTCAAAACCCTTCCAAATTTTAGAAACATCCCACAAAAACTCTTCCTATTTCCAAAAATTCCACAAACATCCCACAAAATTCCAGAAAAATCTTCTCAAAACCCTACCAAATTCCAGAAATATCCCACAAAATCTTGACAAATTTCCACACAATCTAAAAAAACCCCTCAAAATTCTCATGTCTCCTAAAAGTCTTTAAAATTCCAGAAACATCCCACAAAATCTCCAAAAATTTGCACACAATCTAAGAAAAATACCTCAATTGCATCATATCTTTTCAGTCCTTAAAATTGTAAAAACATCCCACAAAATCCCACAAAAATAACACAGAATTCCAGAAACATCACACATAATTCCACAAACATCCCAACAAACTCCCTAAATCTTCTCAAAACCCTGCCACATTCCAGAAAAATCCCACAAAAACTTTTCCAATTTCCACTCATCCTAGAAAAATCCCTCAAAATTCTTCAAGTCTCTTTAAAATCTTACCAAATTCCAGAACATTCCACAACATTCCAAAAAAATCGCACAACCTTCCAGAAACCTCCTACAAAATTCTTTACAATTTCACAAAACCCTTCCAAATTCCAGAAACTTCCCACTAAACCTCCACCAATTTGCACACAATCTAAGAAAAATCTTTCAAAATTCTTCAAGTCTAGTCAAAATCCCACAAAATTGCAGAAACATCCCACCAAATTCCAGAAAAATCACACAAAATTCCACATACATCCCAACAAACTCCCTAAATCTTCTCAAAACCCTACCAAATCCCAGAAACATCCCACAAAAACTTTTCCAATTTCCACACAATCTAAGAAAAATACCTCAAAATTCTTCATGTCTCATCAAAGTCTTTTGAAATTCCACAAACATCCCACACAATTCCACAAACATCCCAACAAACTCCTTAAACCTTCTCAAAGCCCTACCAATTTCCAGAAACATCTCACACAATTCTCGAAAAATCTTCTCAAAACCCCACCAAATTCCAGAAACTTCCCACAAAATCTTTACAAATTTCCACACATCCTAGAAAATTCCCTCAAAATTCTTCAAGTCTTCTCAAAATCTCACTAAATTCCAGAACATTCCACAACATTTCAAAAAAATCGCACAACATTCCAGAAACCTCCCACAAAATTCTTTACATTTTCGCAAAACTCCACCAAATTCCAGAAACATCCCACAAAATCTCCACAAATTTCCACACAATATAAGAAAAATACCTCAAAATTCTTCATGTCCCCTCAAAGTTTTTCGAAATTCCACAAACTTCCCACACAATTCCCTAAATATTCTCAAAACCCTTCCAAATTTTAGAAACATCCCACAAAAACTCTTCCTATTTCCAAAAATTCCACAAACATCCCACAAAATTCCAGAAAAATCTTCTCAAAACCCTACCAAATTCCAGAAATATCCCACAAAATCTTGACAAATTTCCACACAATCTAAAAAAACCCCTCAAAATTCTTCATGTCTCCTCAAAGTCTTTCAAATTCCAGAAACATCCCACAAAATCTCCAAAAATTTCCACACAATTTAAGAAAAATACTTCAAAATGCTTCATGTGTCCTCAAAGTCAAAAACCTTAAAAATTTCCACACATCATCGAAAAATCCCTCAAAATTCTTCAAGTCTCTTTAAAATCTTACCAAATTCCAAAACATTCTACAACATTCCAAAAAAATCGCGCAACCTTCCAGAAATCCCATACAAAATTCTTTACATTTTCACAAAACCCTACCAAATTCCAGAAACTTCCCACTAAACCTCCACCAATTTGCAAGCAATCTAAGAAAAATCTTTCAAAATTCTTCAAGTCTAGTCAAAATCCCACAAAATTCCAGAAACATCCCACCAAATTCCAGAAAAATCACACAAAATTCCACATACATCCCATCAAACTCCCTAAATCTTCTCAAAACCCTACCACATTCCAGAAAAATCCCACAAAAACTTTTCCAATTTCCACTCATCCTAGAAAAATCCCTCAAAATTCTTCAAGTCTCTTTAAAATCTTACCAAATTCCAGAACATTCCACATCATTCCAAAAAAATCGCACAACCTTCCAGAAACCTCCTACAAAATTCTTTACAATTTCACAAAACCCTTCCAAATTCCAGAAACTTCCCACTAAACCTCCTCCAATTTGCACACAATCTAAGAAAAATCTTTCAAAATTCTTCAAGTCTAGTCAAAATCCCACAAAATTCCAGAAACATCCCACCAAATTCCAGAAAAATCACACAAAATTCCACATACATCCCATCAAACTCCCTAAATCTTCTCAAAACCCTACCAAATCCCAGCAACATCCCACAAAAACTTTACAAATTTCCACACAATCTAAGAAAAATACCTCAAAATTCTTCATGTCTCCTCAAAGTCTTTCGAAATTCCACAAACATCCCACACAATTCCCTAAATCTTCTCAAAACCCTTCCAAATTCCAGAAACATCCCACAAAAATTCTTCCTATTTCCAAAAATTCCACAAACATCCCACAAAATTCCAGAAAAATCTTCTCAAAACCCTACCAAATTCCAGAAATATCCCACAAAATCTTGACAAATTTCCACACAATCAAAAAAAAACCCTCAAAATTCTTCATGTCTCCTCAAAGTCCTACAAAATTCCAGAAACATCCCACAAAATCTCCAAAAATTTCCACTCAATTTAAGAAAAATACTTCAAATTGCTTCATGTCTCCTCAAAGTCAAAAACCTTAAAAATTTCCACACACCATAGAAAAATCCCTCAAAATTCTTCAAGTCTCTTAAAAATCTTACCAAATTCCAGAACATTCCACAACATTCCAAAAAAATCGCACAACCTTCCAGAAACCTCACACAAAATTCTTTACATTTTCACAAAACCCTACCAAATTCCAGAAACTTCGCACAAAAACTCCTCCATTTTACACACAAGCTAAGAAAAATACCTCAAAATGCTTCACGTCTCTTCAGTCTACCAAATTCCAGAAACATCCCACAAAATCTCCTCCAATTTGCAAGCGATCTAAAAAAAATCTTTCAAAATTCTTCAAGTCTAGTCAAAATCCCAAAAAATTCCACAAACATCCCAAAAAATTCCACAAACATCCCAACAAACTCCCTAAGTCTTCTCAAAACGCTACCAAATTCCAGAAACATCCCACAAAATCTCCACAAATTTCCACACAATCTAAGAAAAATACCTCAAAATTCTTCATGTCTCCTCAAAGTCTTACAAATTCCACAAACATCCCACACAATTCCACAAACATCCCAACAAACTCCTTAAACCTTCTCAAAGCCCTACCAAATTCCAGAAACATCTCACACAATTCTCGAAAAATCTTCTCAAAACCCCACCAAATTCCAGAAACTTCCCACAAAATCTCCACAAATTTCCACACAATATAAGAAAAATACCTCAAAATTCTTCATGTCCCCTCAAAGTCTTTCGAAATTCCACAAACTTCCCACACAATTCCCTAAATATTCTCAAAACCCTTCCAAATTTTAGAAACATCCCACAAAAACTCTTCCTATTTCCAAAAATTCCACAAACATCCCACAAAATTCCAGAAAAATCTTCTCAAAACCCTACCAAATTCCAGAAATATCCCACAAAATCTTGACAAATTTCCACACAATCTAAAAAAACCCCTCAAAATTCTCATGTCTCCTAAAAGTCTTTAAAATTCCAGAAACATCCCACAAAATCTCCAAAAATTTGCACACAATCTAAGAAAAATACCTCAATTGCATCATATCTTTTCAGTCCTTAAAATTGTAGAAACATCCCACAAAATCCCACAAAAATAACACAGAATTCCAGAAACATCACACATAATTCCACAAACATCCCAACAAACTCCCTAAATCTTCTCAAAACCCTACCACATTCCAGAAAAATCCCACAAAAACTTTTCCAATTTCCACTCATCCTAGAAAAATCCCTCAAAATTCTTCAAGTCTCTTTAAAATCTTACCAAATTCCAGAACATTCCACAACATTCCAAAAAAATCGCACAACCTTCCAGAAACCTCCTACAAAATTCTTTACAATTTCACAAAACCCTTCCAAATTCCAGAAACTTCCCACTAAACCTCCACCAATTTGCACACAATCTAAGAAAAATCTTTCAAAATTCTTCAAGTCTAGTCAAAATCCCACAAAATTGCAGAAACATCCCACCAAATTCCAGAAAAATCACACAAAATTCCACATACATCCCAACAAACTCCCTAAATCTTCTCAAAACCCTACCAAATCCCAGAAACATCCCACAAAAACTTTTCCAATTTCCACACAATCTAAGAAAAATACCTCAAAATTCTTCATGTCTCATCAAAGTCTTTTGAAATTCCACAAACATCCCACACAATTCCACAAACATCCCAACAAACTCCTTAAACCTTCTCAAAGCCCTACCAATTTCCAGAAACATCTCACACAATTCTCGAAAAATCTTCTCAAAACCCCACCAAATTCCAGAAACTTCCCACAAAATCTTTACAAATTTCCACACATCCTAGAAAATTCCCTCAAAATTCTTCAAGTCTTCTCAAAATCTCACTAAATTCCAGAACATTCCACAACATTTCAAAAAAATCGCACAGCATTCCAGAAACCTCCCACAAAATTCTTTACATTTTCGCAAAACTCCACCAAATTCCAGAAACATCCCACAAAATCTCCACAAATTTCCACACAATATAAGAAAAATACCTCAAAATTCTTCATGTCCCCTCAAAGTTTTTCGAAATTCCACAAACTTCCCACACAATTCCCTAAATATTCTCAAAACCCTTCCAAATTTTAGAAACATCCCACAAAAACTCTTCCTATTTCCAAAAATTCCACAAACATCCCACAAAATTCCAGAAAAATCTTCTCAAAACCCTACCAAATTCCAGAAATATCCCACAAAATCTTGACAAATTTCCACACAATCTAAAAAAACCCCTCAAAATTCTTCATGTCTCCTCAAAGTCTTTCAAATTCCAGAAACATCCCACAAAATCTCCAAAAATTTCCACTCAATTTAAGAAAAATACTTCAAAATGCTTCATGTGTCCTCAAAGTCAAAAACCTTAAAAATTTCCACACATCATCGAAAAATCCCTCAAAATTCTCCAAGTCTCTTTAAAATCTTACCAAATTCCAAAACATTCTACAACATTCCAAAAAAATCGCGCAACCTTCCAGAAATCCCATACAAAATTCTTTACATTTTCACAAAACCCTACCAAATTCCAGAAACTTCCCACTAAACCTCCACCAATTTGCAAGCAATCTAAGAAAAATCTTTCAAAATTCTTCAAGTCTAGTCAAAATCCCACAAAATTCCAGAAACATCCCACCAAATTCCAGAAAAATCACACAAAATTCCACATACATCCCATCAAACTCCCTAAATCTTCTCAAAACCCTACCACATTCCAGAAAAATCCCACAAAAACTTTTCCAATTTCCACTCATCCTAGAAAAATCCCTCAAAATTCTTCAAGTCTCTTTAAAATCTTACCAAATTCCAGAACATTCCACATCATTCCAAAAAAATCGCACAACCTTCCAGAAACCTCCTACAAAATTCTTTACAATTTCACAAAACCCTTCCAAATTCCAGAAACTTCCCACTAAACCTCCACCAATTTGCACACAATCTAAGAAAAATCTTTCAAAATTCTTCAAGTCTAGTCAAAATCCCACAAAATTCCAGAAACATCCCACCAAATTCCAGAAAAATCACACAAAATTCCACATACATCCCATCAAACTCCCTAAATCTTCTCAAAACCCTACCAAATCCCAGCAACATCCCACAAAAACTTTACAAATTTCCACACAATCTAAGAAAAATACCTCAAAATTCTTCATGTCTCCTCAAAGTCTTTCGAAATTCCACAAACATCCCACACAATTCCCTAAATCTTCTCAAAACCCTTCCAAATTCCAGAAACATCCCACAAAAATTCTTCCTATTTCCAAAAATTCCACAAACATCCCACAAAATTCCAGAAAAATCTTCTCAAAACCCTACCAAATTCCAGAAATATCCCACAAAATCTTGACAAATTTCCACACAATCAAAAAAAAACCCTCAAAATTCTTCATGTCTCCTCAAAGTCCTACAAAATTCCAGAAACATCCCACAAAATCTCCAAAAATTTCCACTCAATTTAAGAAAAATACTTCAAATTGCTTCATGTCTCCTCAAAGTCAAAAACCTTAAAAATTTCCACACACCATAGAAAAATCCCTCAAAATTCTTCAAGTCTCTTAAAAATCTTACCAAATTCCAGAACATTCCACAACATTCCAAAAAAATCGCACAACCTTCCAGAAACCTCACACAAAATTCTTTACATTTTCACAAAACCCTACCAAATTCCAGAAACTTCGCACAAAAACTCCTCCATTTTACACACAAGCTAAGAAAAATACCTCAAAATGCTTCACGTCTCTTCAGTCTACCAAATTCCAGAAACATCCCACAAAATCTCCTCCAATTTGCAAGCGATCTAAAAAAAATCTTTCAAAATTCTTCAAGTCTAGTCAAAATCCCAAAAAATTCCACAAACATCCCAAAAAATTCCACAAACATCCCAACAAACTCCCTAAGTCTTCTCAAAACGCTACCAAATTCCAGAAACATCCCACAAAATCTCCACAAATTTCCACACAATCTAAGAAAAATACCTCAAAATTCTTCATGTCTCCTCAAAGTCTTACAAATTCCACAAACATCCCACACAATTCCACAAACATCCCAACAAACTCCTTAAACCTTCTCAAAGCCCTACCAAATTCCAGAAACATCTCACACAATTCTCGAAAAATCTTCTCAAAACCCCACCAAATTCCAGAAACTTCCCACAAAATCTCCACAAATTTCCACACAATATAAGAAAAATACCTCAAAATTCTTCATGTCCCCTCAAAGTCTTTCGAAATTCCACAAACTTCCCACACAATTCCCTAAATATTCTCAAAACCCTTCCAAATTTTAGAAACATCCCACAAAAACTCTTCCTATTTCCAAAAATTCCACAAACATCCCACAAAATTCCAGAAAAATCTTCTCAAAACCCTACCAAATTCCAGAAATATCCCACAAAATCTTGACAAATTTCCACACAATCTAAAAAAACCCCTCAAAATTCTCATGTCTCCTAAAAGTCATTAAAATTCCAGAAACATCCCACAAAATCTCCAAAAATTTGCACACAATCTAAGAAAAATACCTCAATTGCATCATATCTTTTCAGTCCTTAAAATTGTAGAAACATCCCACAAAATCCCACAAAAATAACACAGAATTCCAGAAACATCACACATAATTCCACAAACATCCCAACAAACTCCCTAAATCTTCTCAAAACCCTACCACATTCCAGAAAAATCCCACAAAAACTTTTCCAATTTCCACTCATCCTAGAAAAATCCCTCAAAATTCTTCAAGTCTCTTTAAAATCTTACCAAATTCCAGAACATTCCACAACATTCCAAAAAAATCGCACAACCTTCCAGAAACCTCCTACAAAATTCTTTACAATTTCACAAAACCCTTCCAAATTCCAGAAACTTCCCACTAAACCTCCACCAATTTGCACACAATCTAAGAAAAATCTTTCAAAATTCTTCAAGTCTAGTCAAAATCCCACAAAATTGCAGAAACATCCCACCAAATTCCAGAAAAATCACACAAAATTCCACATACATCCCAACAAACTCCCTAAATCTTCTCAAAACCCTACCAAATCCCAGAAACATCCCACAAAAACTTTTCCAATTTCCACACAATCTAAGAAAAATACCTCAAAATTCTTCATGTCTCATCAAAGTCTTTTGAAATTCCACAAACATCCCACACAATTCCACAAACATCCCAACAAACTCCTTAAACCTTCTCAAAGCCCTACCAATTTCCAGAAACATCTCACACAATTCTCGAAAAATCTTCTCAAAACCCCACCAAATTCCAGAAACTTCCCACAAAATCTTTACAAATTTCCACACATCCTAGAAAATTCCCTCAAAATTCTTCAAGTCTTCTCAAAATCTCACTAAATTCCAGAACATTCCACAACATTTCAAAAAAATCGCACAGCATTCCAGAAACCTCCCACAAAATTCTTTACATTTTCGCAAAACTCCACCAAATTCCAGAAACATCCCACAAAATCTCCACAAATTTCCACACAATATAAGAAAAATACCTCAAAATTCTTCATGTCCCCTCAAAGTTTTTCGAAATTCCACAAACTTCCCACACAATTCCCTAAATATTCTCAAAACCCTTCCAAATTTTAGAAACATCCCACAAAAACTCTTCCTATTTCCAAAAATTCCACAAACATCCCACAAAATTCCAGAAAAATCTTCTCAAAACCCTACCAAATTCCAGAAATATCCCACAAAATCTTGACAAATTTCCACACAATCTAAAAAAACCCCTCAAAATTCTTCATGTCTCCTCAAAGTCTTTCAAATTCCAGAAACATCCCACAAAATCTCCAAAAATTTCCACTCAATTTAAGAAAAATACTTCAAAATGCTTCATGTGTCCTCAAAGTCAAAAACCTTAAAAATTTCCACACATCATCGAAAAATCCCTCAAAATTCTCCAAGTCTCTTTAAAATCTTACCAAATTCCAAAACATTCTACAACATTCCAAAAAAATCGCGCAACCTTCCAGAAATCCCATACAAAATTCTTTACATTTTCACAAAACCCTACCAAATTCCAGAAACTTCCCACTAAACCTCCACCAATTTGCACACAATCTAAGAAAAATCTTTCAAAATTCTTCAAGTCTAGTCAAAATCCCACAAAATTCCAGAAACATCCCACCAAATTCCAGAAAAATCACACAAAATTCCACATACATCCCATCAAACTCCCTAAATCTTCTCAAAACCCTACCACATTCCAGAAAAATCCCACAAAAACTTTTCCAATTTCCACTCATCCTAGAAAAATCCCTCAAAATTCTTCAAGTCTCTTTAAAATCTTACCAAATTCCAGAACATTCCACATCATTCCAAAAAAATCGCACAACCTTCCAGAAACCTCCTACAAAATTCTTTACAATTTCACAAAACCCTTCCAAATTCCAGAAACTTCCCACTAAACCTCCACCAATTTGCACACAATCTAAGAAAAATCTTTCAAAATTCTTCAAGTCTAGTCAAAATCCCACAAAATTCCAGAAACATCCCACCAAATTCCAGAAAAATCACACAAAATTCCACATACATCCCATCAAACTCCCTAAATCTTCTCAAAACCCTACCAAATCCCAGCAACATCCCACAAAAACTTTACAAATTTCCACACAATCTAAGAAAAATACCTCAAAATTCTTCATGTCTCCTCAAAGTCTTTCGAAATTCCACAAACATCCCACACAATTCCCTAAATCTTCTCAAAACCCTTCCAAATTCCAGAAACATCCCACAAAAACTCTTCCTATTTCCAAAAATTCCACAAACATCCCACAAAATTCCAGAAAAATCTTCTCAAAACCCTACCAAATTCCAGAAATATCCCACAAAATCTTGACAAATTTCCACACAATCAAAAAAAACCCCTCAAAATTCTTCATGTCTCCTCAAAGTCCTACAAAATTCCAGAAACATCCCACAAAATCTCCAAAAATTTCCACTCAATTTAAGAAAAATACTTCAAATTGCTTCATGTCTCCTCAAAGTCAAAAACCTTAAAAATTTCCACACACCATAGAAAAATCCCTCAAAATTCTTCAAGTCTCTTAAAAATCTTACCAAATTCCAGAACATTCCACAACATTCCAAAAAAATCGCACAACCTTCCAGAAACCTCACACAAAATTCTTTACATTTTCACAAAACCCTACCAAATTCCAGAAACTTCGCACAAAAACTCCTCCATTTTACACACAAGCTAAGAAAAATACCTCAAAATGCTTCACGTCTCTTCAGTCTACCAAATTCCAGAAACATCCCACAAAATCTCCTCCAATTTGCAAGCGATCTAAAAAAAATCTTTCAAAATTCTTCAAGTCTAGTCAAAATCCCAAAAAATTCCACAAACATCCCAAAAAATTCCACAAACATCCCAACAAACTCCCTAAGTCTTCTCAAAACGCTACCAAATTCCAGAAACATCCCACAAAATCTCCACAAATTTCCACACAATCTAAGAAAAATACCTCAAAATTCTTCATGTCTCCTCAAAGTCTTACAAATTCCACAAACATCCCACACAATTCCACAAACATCCCAACAAACTCCTTAAACCTTCTCAAAGCCCTACCAAATTCCAGAAACATCTCACACAATTCTCGAAAAATCTTCTCAAAACCCCACCAAATTCCAGAAACTTCCCACAAAATCTTTACAAATTTCCACACATCCTAGAAAATTCCCTCAAAATTCTTCAAGTCTTCTCAAAATCTCACTAAATTCCAGACCATTCCACAACATTTCAAAAAAATCGCACAACATTCCAGAAACCTCCCACAAAATTCTTTACATTTTCGCAAAACACCACCAAATTCCAGAAACTTCCCACAAAATCTCCACAAATTTCCACACAATATAAGAAAAATACCTCAAAATTCTTCATGTCCCCTCAAAGTCTTTCGAAATTCCACAAACTTCCCACACAATTCCCTAAATATTCTCAAAACCCTTCCAAATTTTAGAAACATCCCACAAAAACTCTTCCTATTTCCAAAAATTCCACAAACATCCCACAAAATTCCAGAAAAATCTTCTCAAAACCCTACCAAATTCCAGAAATATCCCACAAAATCTTGACAAATTTCCACACAATCTAAAAAAACCCCTCAAAATTCTCATGTCTCCTAAAAGTCTTTCAAATTCCAGAAACATCCCACAAAATCTCCAAAAATTTGCACACAATCTAAGAAAAATACCTCAATTGCATCATATCTTTTCAGTCCTTAAAATTGTAGAAACATCCCACAAAATCCCACAAAAATAACACAGAATTCCAGAAACATCACACATAATTCCACAAACATCCCAACAAACTCCCTAAATCTTCTCAAAACCCTACCACATTCCAGAAAAATCCCACAAAAACTTTTCCAATTTCCACTCATCCTAGAAAAATCCCTCAAAATTCTTCAAGTCTCTTTAAAATCTTACCAAATTCCAGAACATTCCACAACATTCCAAAAAAATCGCACAACCTTCCAGAAACCTCCTACAAAATTCTTTACAATTTCACAAAACCCTTCCAAATTCCAGAAACTTCCCACTAAACCTCCACCAATTTGCACACAATCTAAGAAAAATCTTTCAAAATTCTTCAAGTCTAGTCAAAATCCCACAAAATTGCAGAAACATCCCACCAAATTCCAGAAAAATCACACAAAATTCCACATCCATCCCAACAAAATCCCTAAATCTTCTCAAAACCCTACCAAATTCCAGAAACATCCCACAAAAACTTTTCCAATTTCCACACAATCTAAGAAAAATACCTCAAAATTCTTCATGTCTCATCAAAGTCTTTTGAAATTCAACAACCATCCCACACAATTCCACAAACATTCCAACAAACTCCTTAAACCTTCTCAAAGCCCTACCAATTTCCAGAAACATCTCACACAATTCTCGAAAAATCTTCTCAAAACCCCACCAAATTCCAGAAACTTCCCACAAAATCTTTACAAATTTCCACACATCCTAGAAAATTCCCTCAAAATTCTTCAAGTCTTCTCAAAATCTCACTAAATTCCAGAACATTCCACAACATTTCAAAAAAATCGCACAACATTCCAGAAACCTCCCACAAAATTCTTTACATTTTCGCAAAACTCCACCAAATTCCAGAAACATCCCACAAAATCTCCACAAATTTCCACACAATATAAGAAAAATACCTCAAAATTCTTCATGTCCCCTCAAAGTCTTTCGAAATTCCACAAACTTCCCACACAATTCCCTAAATATTCTCAAAACCCTTCCAAATTTTAGAAACATCCCACAAAAACTCTTCCTATTTCCAAAAATTCCACAAACATCCCACAAAATTCCAGAAAAATCTTCTCAAAACCCTACCAAATTCCAGAAATATCCCACAAAATCTTGACAAATTTCCACACAATCTAAAAAAACCCCTCAAAATTCTTCATGTCTCCTCAAAGTCTTTCAAATTCCAGAAACATCCCACAAAATCTCCAAAAATTTCCACTCAATTTAAGAAAAATACTTCAAAATGCTTCATGTGTCCTCAAAGTCAAAAACCTTAAAAATTTCCACACATCATCGAAAAATCCCTCAAAATTCTTCAAGTCTCTTTAAAATCTTACCAAATTCCAAAACATTCTACAACATTCCAAAAAAATCGCGCAACCTTCCAGAAATCCCATACAAAATTCTTTACATTTTCACAAAACCCTACCAAATTCCAGAAACTTCCCACTAAACCTCCACCAATTTGCAAGCAATCTAAGAAAAATCTTTCAAAATTCTTCAAGTCTAGTCAAAATCCCACAAAATTCCAGAAACATCCCACCAAATTCCAGAAAAATCACACAAAATTCCACATACATCCCATCAAACTCCCTAAATCTTCTCAAAACCCTACCACATTCCAGAAAAATTCCACAAAAACTTTTCCAATTTCCACTCATCCTAGAAAAATCCCTCAAAATTCTTCAAGTCTCTTTAAAATCTTACCAAATTCCAGAACATTCCACATCATTCCAAAAAAATCGCACAACCTTCCAGAAACCTCCTACAAAATTCTTTACAATTTCACAAAACCCTTCCAAATTCCAGAAACTTCCCACTAAACCTCCACCAATTTGCACACAATCTAAGAAAAATCTTTCAAAATTCTTCAAGTCTAGTCAAAATCCCACAAAATTCCAGAAACATCCCACCAAATTCCAGAAAAATCACACAAAATTCCACATACATCCCATCAAACTCCCTAAATCTTCTCAAAACCCTACCAAATCCCAGCAACATCCCACAAAAACTTTACAAATTTCCACACAATCTAAGAAAAATACCTCAAAATTCTTCATGTCTCCTCAAAGTCTTTCGAAATTCCACAAACATCCCACACAATTCCCTAAATCTTCTCAAAACCCTTCCAAATTCCAGAAACATCCCACAAAAACTCTTCCTATTTCCAAAAATTCCACAAACATCCCACAAAATTCCAGAAAAATCTTCTCAAAACCCTACCAAATTCCAGAAATATCCCACAAAATCTTGACAAATTTCCACACAATCAAAAAAAACCCCTCAAAATTCTTCATGTCTCCTCAAAGTCCTACAAAATTCCAGAAACATCCCACAAAATCTCCAAAAATTTCCACTCAATTTAAGAAAAATACTTCAAATTGCTTCATGTCTCCTCAAAGTCAAAAACCTTAAAAATTTCCACACACCATAGAAAAATCCCTCAAAATTCTTCAAGTCTCTTAAAAATCTTACCAAATTCCAGAACATTCCACAACATTCCAAAAAAATCGCACAACCTTCCAGAAACCTCACACAAAATTCTTTACATTTTCACAAAACCCTACCAAATTCCAGAAACTTCGCACAAAAACTCCTCCATTTTACACACAAGCTAAGAAAAATACCTCAAAATGCTTCACGTCTCTTCAGTCTACCAAATTCCAGAAACATCCCACAAAATCTCCTCCAATTTGCAAGCGATCTAAAAAAAATCTTTCAAAATTCTTCAAGTCTAGTCAAAATCCCAAAAAATTCCACAAACATCCCAAAAAATTCCACAAACATCCCAACAAACTCCCTAAGTCTTCTCAAAACGCTACCAAATTCCAGAAACATCCCACAAAATCTCCACAAATTTCCACACAATCTAAGAAAAATACCTCAAAATTCTTCATGTCTCCTCAAAGTCTTACAAATTCCACAAACATCCCACACAATTCCACAAACATCCCAACAAACTCCTTAAACCTTCTCAAAGCCCTACCAAATTCCAGAAACATCTCACACAATTCTCGAAAAATCTTCTCAAAACCCCACCAAATTCCAGAAACTTCCCACAAAATCTTTACAAATTTCCACACATCCTAGAAAATTCCCTCAAAATTCTTCAAGTCTTCTCAAAATCTCACTAAATTCCAGACCATTCCACAACATTTCAAAAAAATCGCACAACATTCCAGAAACCTCCCACAAAATTCTTTACATTTTCGCAAAACACCACCAAATTCCAGAAACTTCCCACAAAATCTCCACAAATTTCCACACAATATAAGAAAAATACCTCAAAATTCTTCATGTCCCCTCAAAGTCTTTCGAAATTCCACAAACTTCCCACACAATTCCCTAAATATTCTCAAAACCCTTCCAAATTTTAGAAACATCCCACAAAAACTCTTCCTATTTCCAAAAATTCCACAAACATCCCACAAAATTCCAGAAAAATCTTCTCAAAACCCTACCAAATTCCAGAAATATCCCACAAAATCTTGACAAATTTCCACACAATCTAAAAAAACCCCTCAAAATTCTCATGTCTCCTAAAAGTCTTTAAAATTCCAGAAACATCCCACAAAATCTCCAAAAATTTGCACACAATCTAAGAAAAATACCTCAATTGCATCATATCTTTTCAGTCCTTAAAATTGTAGAAACATCCCACAAAATCCCACAAAAATAACACAGAATTCCAGAAACATCACACATAATTCCACAAACATCCCAACAAACTCCCTAAATCTTCTCAAAACCCTACCACATTCCAGAAAAATCCCACAAAAACTTTTCCAATTTCCACTCATCCTAGAAAAATCCCTCAAAATTCTTCAAGTCTCTTTAAAATCTTACCAAATTCCAGAACATTCCACAACATTCCAAAAAAATCGCACAACCTTCCAGAAACCTCCTACAAAATTCTTTACAATTTCACAAAACCCTTCCAAATTCCAGAAACTTCCCACTAAACCTCCACCAATTTGCACACAATCTAAGAAAAATCTTTCAAAATTCTTCAAGTCTAGTCAAAATCCCACAAAATTGCAGAAACATCCCACCAAATTCCAGAAAAATCACACAAAATTCCACATACATCCCAACAAACTCCCTAAATCTTCTCAAAACCCTACCAAATTCCAGAAACATCCCACAAAAACTTTTCCAATTTCCACACAATCTAAGAAAAATACCTCAAAATTCTTCATGTCTCATCAAAGTCTTTTGAAATTCAACAACCATCCCACACAATTCCACAAACATTCCAACAAACTCCTTAAACCTTCTCAAAGCCCTACCAATTTCCAGAAACATCTCACACAATTCTCGAAAAATCTTCTCAAAACCCCACCAAATTCCAGAAACTTCCCACAAAATCTTTACAAATTTCCACACATCCTAGAAAATTCCCTCAAAATTCTTCAAGTCTTCTCAAAATCTCACTAAATTCCAGAACATTCCACAACATTTCAAAAAAATCGCACAGCATTCCAGAAACCTCCCACAAAATTCTTTACATTTTCGCAAAACTCCACCAAATTCCAGAAACATCCCACAAAATCTCCACAAATTTCCACACAATATAAGAAAAATACCTCAAAATTCTTCATGTCCCCTCAAAGTTTTTCGAAATTCCACAAACTTCCCACACAATTCCCTAAATATTCTCAAAACCCTTCCAAATTTTAGAAACATCCCACAAAAACTCTTCCTATTTCCAAAAATTCCACAAACATCCCACAAAATTCCAGAAAAATCTTCTCAAAACCCTACCAAATTCCAGAAATATCCCACAAAATCTTGACAAATTTCCACACAATCTAAAAAAACCCCTCAAAATTCTTCATGTCTCCTCAAAGTCTTTCAAATTCCAGAAACATCCCACAAAATCTCCAAAAATTTCCACTCAATTTAAGAAAAATACTTCAAAATGCTTCATGTGTCCTCAAAGTCAAAAACCTTAAAAATTTCCACACATCATCGAAAAATCCCTCAAAATTCTTCAAGTCTCTTTAAAATCTTACCAAATTCCAAAACATTCTACAACATTCCAAAAAAATCGCGCAACCTTCCAGAAATCCCATACAAAATTCTTTACATTTTCACAAAACCCTACCAAATTCCAGAAACTTCCCACTAAACCTCCACCAATTTGCAAGCAATCTAAGAAAAATCTTTCAAAATTCTTCAAGTCTAGTCAAAATCCCACAAAATTCCAGAAACATCCCACCAAATTCCAGAAAAATCACACAAAATTCCACATACATCCCATCAAACTCCCTAAATCTTCTCAAAACCCTACCACATTCCAGAAAAATCCCACAAAAACTTTTCCAATTTCCACTCATCCTAGAAAAATCCCTCAAAATTCTTCAAGTCTCTTTAAAATCTTACCAAATTCCAGAACATTCCACATCATTCCAAAAAAATCGCACAACCTTCCAGAAACCTCCTACAAAATTCTTTACAATTTCACAAAACCCTTCCAAATTCCAGAAACTTCCCACTAAACCTCCACCAATTTGCACACAATCTAAGAAAAATCTTTCAAAATTCTTCAAGTCTAGTCAAAATCCCACAAAATTCCAGAAACATCCCACCAAATTCCAGAAAAATCACACAAAATTCCACATACATCCCATCAAACTCCCTAAATCTTCTCAAAACCCTACCAAATCCCAGCAACATCCCACAAAAACTTTACAAATTTCCACACAATCTAAGAAAAATACCTCAAAATTCTTCATGTCTCCTCAAAGTCTTTCGAAATTCCACAAACATCCCAAACAATTCCCTAAATCTTCTCAAAACCCTTCCAAATTCCAGAAACATCCCACAAAAACTCTTCCTATTTCCAAAAATTCCACAAACATCCCACAAAATTCCAGAAAAATCTTCTCAAAACCCTACCAAATTCCAGAAATATCCCACAAAATCTTGACAAATTTCCACACAATCAAAAAAAACCCCTCAAAATTCTTCATGTCTCCTCAAAGTCCTACAAAATTCCAGAAACATCCCACAAAATCTCCAAAAATTTCCACTCAATTTAAGAAAAATACTTCAAATTGCTTCATGTCTCCTCAAAGTCAAAAACCTTAAAAATTTCCACACACCATAGAAAAATCCCTCAAAATTCTTCAAGTCTCTTAAAAATCTTACCAAATTCCAGAACATTCCACAACATTCCAAAAAAATCGCACAACCTTCCAGAAACCTCACACAAAATTCTTTACATTTTCACAAAACCCTACCAAATTCCAGAAACTTCGCACAAAAACTCCTCCATTTTACACACAAGCTAAGAAAAATACCTCAAAATGCTTCACGTCTCTTCAGTCTACCAAATTCCAGAAACATCCCACAAAATCTCCTCCAATTTGCAAGCGATCTAAAAAAAATCTTTCAAAATTCTTCAAGTCTAGTCAAAATCCCAAAAAATTCCACAAACATCCCAAAAAATTCCACAAACATCCCAACAAACTCCCTAAGTCTTCTCAAAACGCTACCAAATTCCAGAAACATCCCACAAAATCTCCACAAATTTCCACACAATCTAAGAAAAATACCTCAAAATTCTTCATGTCTCCTCAAAGTCTTACAAATTCCACAAACATCCCACACAATTCCACAAACATCCCAACAAACTCCTTAAACCTTCTCAAAGCCCTACCAAATTCCAGAAACATCTCACACAATTCTCGAAAAATCTTCTCAAAACCCCACCAAATTCCAGAAACTTCCCACAAAATCTTTACAAATTTCCACACATCCTAGAAAATTCCCTCAAAATTCTTCAAGTCTTCTCAAAATCTCACTAAATTCCAGACCATTCCACAACATTTCAAAAAAATCGCACAACATTCCAGAAACCTCCCACAAAATTCTTTACATTTTCGCAAAACACCACCAAATTCCAGAAACATCCCACAAAATCTCCACAAATTTCCACACAATATAAGAAAAATACCTCAAAATTCTTCATGTCACCTCAAAGTCTTTCGAAATTCCACAAACTTCCCACACAATTCCCTAAATATTCTCAAAACCCTTCCAAATTTTAGAAACATCCCACAAAAACTCTTCCTATTTCCAAAAATTACACAAACATCCCACAAAATTCCAGAAAAATCTTCTCAAAACCCTACCAAATTCCAGAAATATCCCACAAAATCTTGACAAATTTCCACACAATCAAAAAAAAACCCTCAAAATTCTTCATGTCTCCTCAAAGTCTTTCAAATTCCAGAAACCTTCCACAAAATCTCCACAAATTTCCACACAATTTAAGAAAAATACTTCAAAATGCTTCATGTCTCCTCAAAGTCAAAAACCTTAAAAATTTCCACACACCATAGAAAAATCCCTCAAAATTCTTCAAGTCTCTTTAAAATCTTACCAAATTCCAAAACATTCTACAACATTCCAAAAAAATCGCGCAACCTTCCAGAAATCTCATACAAAATTCTTTATATTTTCACAAAACCCCACCAAATTGCAGAAACTTCCCACTAAACCTCCACCAATTTGCAAGCAATCTAAGAAAAATATTTCAAAATTCTTCAAGTCTAGACAAATCCCACAAAATTGCAGAAACATCCCACCAAATTCCAGAAAAATCACACAAAATTCCACATACATCCCATCAAACTCCCTAAATCTTCTCAAAACCCTACCACATTCCAGAAAAATCCCACAAAAACTTCTCCAATTTCCACTCATCCTAGAAAAATCCCTCAAAATTCTTCAAGTCTCTTTAAAATCTTACCAAATTCCAGAACATTCCACAACATTCCAAAAAAATCGCACAACCTTCCAGAAACCTCCTACAAAATTCTTTACAATTTCACAAAACCCTACCAAATTCCAGAAACTTCCCACTAAACCTCCACCAATTTGCACACAATCTAAGAAAAATCTTTCAAAATTCTTCAAGTCTAGTCAAAATCCCACAAAATTCCACAAACATCCCAAAAAATTCCACAAACATCCCAACAAACTCTCTAAGTCTTCTCAAAACGCTACCAAATTCCAGAAATATCCCACAAAATCTTTACAAATTACCACACAATCTAAGAAAAATACCTCAAAATTCTTCATGTCTCCTCAAAGTCTTTTGAAATTCCACAAACATCCCACACAATTCCACAAACATCCCAACAAACTCCTTAAACCTTCTCAAAGCCCTACCAAATTCCAGAAACATCTCACACAATTCTCGAAAAATCTTCTCAAAACCCCACCAAATTCCAGAAACTTCCCACAAAATCTTTACAAATTTCCACACATCCTAGAAAATTCCCTCAAAATTCTTCAAGTCTCCTCAAAATCTCACCAAATTCCAGAACATTCCACAACATTTCAAAGAAATCGCACAACATTCCAGAAACCTCCCACAAAATTCTTTACATTTTCGCAAAACTCCATCAAATTCCAGAAACATTCCCCAAAAATCTCCACAAATTTCCACACAATCTAAGGAAAATACCTCAAAAATTCTTCATGTCTCCTCAAAGTCTTTTGAAATTCCACAAACATCCCACACAATTCCATAAACATCCCAACAAACTCCTTAAACCTTCTCAAAGCCCTACCAAATTCCAGAACATTCCACAACATTTCAAAGAAATCGCACAACATTCCAGAAACCTCCCACAAAATTCTTTACATTTTCGCAAAACTACACCAAATTCCAGAAACATCCCACAAAAAGTCATCCAATTTCCACAAAATTCCACAAACATCCCACAAAATTCCAGAAAAAGATTCTCAAAACCCTTCCAAATTCCAGAAACACCCCATGAAAACTTTTCCAATTTCTACAAAATTCCACAAAATTCCAAAAAATTCCAGAAACATCCCACAAAATTCCACAAACATCCCAACAAACTCCCTAAGTCTTCTCAAAGCCCTACCACATTCCAGAAACTTCCCACAAAATCTCCAATAATTTCCACACAATCTAAGAAAAATACCTCAAAATCCTTCTTGTCTCCTCAAAGTCCTTCAAAATTCCAGAAAACTCCTACAAAATTCCACGTACATCCCAACTAAATCCTTAAATCTTCTCAAAACCCCACCAAATTCCAGAAGCATCCCACAAAATCTGCACAAATTTCCACACAATCTAAGAAAAATACCTCAAATTTTTTCATGTCTCCTCAAAGTCTCTTCGAAATTCCACAAACATCCCACACAATTCCATAAATCTTCTCAAAACACCACCAAATTCCACAAACATTGCACAAAATTCCAGAAAAATCTTCTCAAAACCCTACCAAATTCCAGAAACATCCTGCAAAATCCCTCAAAAATCCCACCAAATTCCAAAAACATTCCACGGAACTCCACAAACATCCCAACAAACTCCCTAAATCTTCTCAAAACCCTACCAAATTCCCAAAGCATCCCACAAAATCTCTTCCACTTTCCACAAAATTCCACAAACATCCCACCAAATTCCAGAAAAATCTTCTCAAAACCCCACCAAATTCCAGAAATATCCCACAAAATCTCCACAAATTTCCACACAATCTAAGAAAAATACCTCAAAATTCTTCATGTCTCTTCAAAGTCTTTTGAAATTCCACAAACATCCCACACAATTCCCTAAATCTTCTCAAAACCCTTCCAAATTCCAGAAACATCCTACAAAATCTCATTCAATTTCCACAAAATTCCACAAACATCCCAGAAAATTACAGAAAAATCTTTTCAAAACCCTATCAAATTCCAGAAACATCCCAAAAAATCTCGACAAATTTCCACACAATCTAAGAAAACTCTTTCAAAATTCTTAGTCTAGACATAATCCCTCAAATTTCCAGAAACATCTCAACAAACTCCCTAAATCTTCTCAAAACCCTACCACATTCCAGAAACATCCCACAAAATCTTCAAAAATTTCCATACAATCTAAAAAAAATACCTCAAAATGCTTCATGTCTACTGAGTCCATAAAATTCCAGAAACAACCCACAAAATTCCACAAAAATTTCAACAGATTCCAAAAACATCCCACAGAATTCCACAAACATCCCAACAAACTCCGTAAGTCTAATCAAAACCCTACCAATTTCCAGAAACTTCCCACAAAAATTTTTCCAATTTCCCCACATCCTAGAAAAATCCCTCAAAATTCTTCAAGTCTCTTAAAAATCTTACCAAATTCCAGAACATTCCACAAAATCTACAAAAAAATCGCACAACCTTCCACAAACCTCACACAAAATTCTTTACATTTTCACAAAACCCTACCAAATTCCAGAAACTTCCCACAAAACCTCCTCCAATTTGCACACCAGCTAAGAAAAATACCTCAAAATGCTTCACGTCTCTTCAGTCTACCAAATTTCAGAAACATCCCACAAAATCTCCTTCAATTTGCAAGCGATCTAAAAAAATCTTTCAAAATTCTTCAAGTCGAGTCAAAATCCCAAAAAATTCCACAAACATCCCAAAAAATTCCACAAACATCCCAACAAACTCCCTAAGTCTTCTCAAAACCCTACCAAATTCCAGAAACATCTCACAAAATTCTAGAAAAATCTTCTCAAAATCCCACCAAATTCCAGAAACTTCCCACAAAATCTTTACAAATTTCCACACATCCTAGAAAAATCCCTCAACATTCTTCAAGTCTTCTCAAAATCTCACTAAATTCCAGAACATTTCAAAACATTTCAAAGAAATCGCACAACATTCCAGAAACCTCCCACAAAATTCTTTACATTTTCGCAAAACTCCACCAAATTCCAGAAACATCCCACAAAATCTCCACAAATTTCCACACAATATAAGCAAACTACCTCAAAATTCTTCATGTCCCCTCAGTCTTTCGAAATTCCACAAATATCCCACACAATTCCCTAAATATTCTCAAAACCCTTCCAAATTTTAGAAACATCCCACAAAATCTCCACAAATTTCCACACAATTTAAGAAAAATACTTCAAAATGCTTCATGTCTCCTCAAAGTCAAAAACTTTAAAAATTTCCACACATCATAGAAAAATCCCTCAAAATTCTTCAAGTCTCTTTAAAATCTTAGCAAATTCCAGAACATTCCACATCATTCCAAAAAAATCGCACAACCTTCCAGAAACCTCACACAAAATTCTTTACATTTTCACAAAACCCTACCAAATTCCAGAAACTTCCCACTAAACCTCCACCAATTTGCACACAATCTAAGAAAAATCTTCCAAAATTCTTCAAGTCTAGTCAAAACCCCACAAAATTCCAGAAACATCCCACCAAATTCCAGAAAAATCACACAAAATTCCACATACATCCCATCAAACTCCCTAAATCTTCTCAAAACCCTACCAAATCTCAGAAACATCCCACAAAAACTTTTCCAATTTCCACACAAGCTAAGAAAAATACCTCAAAATTCTTCATGTCTCCTCAAAGTCTTTCAAATTCCAGAAACATCCCGCAAAAATCTCCACAAATTTCCACACAATTTAAGAAAAATACCTCTAAATGCTTCATGTCTCCTCAAAGTCAAAAACCTTAAAAATTTCCACACATCATAGAAAAATCCCTCAAAATTCTTCAAGTCTCTTAAAAATCTTACCAAATTCCAGAACATTCCACAACATTCCAAAAAAATCGCACAACCTTCCAGAAACCTCACACAAAATTCTTTACATTTTCACAAAACCCTACCAAATTCCAGAAACTTCCCACAAAAACTCCTCCATTTTGCACACAAGCTAAGAACAATACCTCAAAATGCTTCACGTCTCTTCAGTCTTCCAAATTCCAGAAACATCCCACAAAATCTCCTCCAATTTGCAAGCGATCTAAAAAAAATCTTTCAAAATTCTTCAAGTCTAGTCAAAATCCCACAAAATTCCACAAACATCCCAAAAAATTCCACAAACATCCCAACAAACTCCCTAAGTCTTCTCAAAACGCTACCAAATTCCAGAAACATCCCACAAAATCTCCACAAATTTCCACACAATCTAAGAAAAATACCTCAAAATTCTTCATGTCTCCTCAAAGTCTTTTGAAATTCCACAAACATCCCACACAATTCCACAAACATCCCAACAAACTCCTTAAACCTTCTCAAAGCCCTACCAAATTCCAGAAACATCTCACAAAATCTTTACAAATTTCCACACATCCTAGAAAAATCCCTCAAAATTCTTCAAGTCTAGTCAAAATCCCACAAAATTCCAGAAACATCCCACCAAATTCCAGAAAAATCACACAAAATTCCACATACATCCCATCAAACTCCCTAAATCTTCTCAAAACCCTACCAAATCCCAGCAACATCCCACAAAAACTTTTCCAATTTCCACACAATCTAAGAAAAATACCTCAAAATTCTTCATGTCTCCTCAAAGTCTTTTGAAATTCTACAAACATCCCACACAATTCCACAAACATCCCAACAAACTCCTTAAACCTTCTCAAAGCCCTACCAAATTCCAGAAACATCTCACAAAATTCTAGAAAAATCTTCTCAAAACCCCACCAAATTCCAGAAACTTCCCACAAAATCTTTACAAATCTCCACACATCCTAGAAAAATCCCTCAACATTCTTCAAGTCTTCTCAAAATCTCACTAAATTCCAGAACATTTCACAACATTTCAAAGAAATCGCACAACATTCCAGAAACCTCCCACAAAATTCTTTACATTTTCGCAAAACTCCACCAAATTCCAGAAACATCCCACAAAATCTCCACATATTTCCACACAATCTAAGAAAAATACCTCAAAATTCTTCATGTCCCCTCAAAGTCTTTCGAAATTCCACAAATTTCCACACAATTCCCTAGATCTTCTCAAAACCCTTCCAAATTCCAGAAACATCCCACAAAAACTCTTCCAATTTCCACAAAATTCCACAAACATCCCACAAAATTCCAGAAAAATCTTCTCAAAACCCTACCAAATTCCAAAAACATCCCACGGAATTCCACAAATATCCAAGAAAACTCACTAAATCTTCTCAAAACCTTACCAAATTCCAGAAACATCCCACAAAAATCTCCAAAAATTTCCACAAAATTCTACAAACATCCCACAAAATTCCAGAAAAATCTTTTCACAACCCTACCAAATTCCACAAACATCCAGCAAAATCCCTCAAAAATCCCACCAAATTCCAAAAACATTCCACAGAATTCCACAAACATTTCAACCCATTTCCTAAATCTTCTCAAAACCTTCCAAATTCCAGAAACCTCCCACAAAATCCTTTACAATTTTGCAAAATTTTCTCAAATTCCAGAAATATCCCACAAAATCTTTACAAATTACCACACAATCTAAGAAAAATACCTCAAAATTCTTCATGTCTTCTCAAAACCCTATGAAATTCCAGAAACATCCCACAAAATCTTTACAAATTTCCACACATCCTAGAAAAACCCTCAAAATTCTTCAAGCCTTCTCACAATCTCACCAAATTCCAGAACATTCCACGACATTTCAAAGAAATCGCACAACATTCCAGAAACCTCCCACAAAATTCTTTACATTTTCACAAAACTCCACCAAATTCCAGAAAAATCCCACAAAATCTCCACAAATTTCCACACAATATAAGCAAAATACCTCAAAATTCTTCATGTCTCCTCAAAGTCTTTCGAAATTCCACAAACATCCCACACAATTCCCTAAATCTTCTCAAAACCCTTCCAAATTCCTGAAACATCCCACAAAAACTCTTCCTATTTCCAAAAATTCCACAAACATCGCACAAAATTCCAGAAAAATCTTTTCATAACCCTACCAAATTCCAGAAACATCTTGCAAAATCCCTCAAAAATCCCACCAAATCCCAAAAACATTCCACAGAATTCCACAAACATCCCAACACACTCCCTAAATCTTCTCAAAACCTTACCAAATTCCAGAAACATCCAACAAAAACTTTTCCAATTTCCACAAAATTCCACAAACATTCCACAAAATTCCAGAAAAATCCCACAAAATTCCACATACATCCCAACAAACTCCCTAATTCTTATCAAAACCCTACCAAATTCCAGAAATATCCCACAAAATCTTTACAATTTACCACACAATCTAAGAAAAATACCTCAAAATTCTTCATGTCTTCTCAAAACCCTACCAAATTCCAGAAACCTCCCACAAAATCCTTTACAATTTTGCAAAACTTTCTCAAATTCCAGAAACATCCCACAAAATCCTTACAAATTTCCACACATCCTTGAAAATTCCCTCAAAATTCTTCATGTCTTCTCAAAATCTCACCAAATTCCAGAACATTCCACAACATTTCAAAAGAATCGCACATTCCAGAAACCTCCCACAAAATTCTTTACATTTTCACAAAACTCCACCAAATTCCAGAAACATCCCACAAAGTCTCCACAAATTTCCACATAATCTAAGAAAAATACCTCAAAATTCTTCATGTCTCCTCAAAGTCTTTCGAAATTCCACAAACATCCCACACAATTCCCTAAATCTTCTCAAAACCCTTCCAAATTCCAGAAACAACCCAAAAACTCTTCCAGTTTCCACAAAATTCCACAAACATCACACAAAATTCCAGAAAAATCTTTTCATAACCCTACCAAATTCCAGAAACATCTTGCAAAATCCCTCAAAAATCCCACCAAATCCCAAAAACATTCCACAGAATTCCACAAACATCCCAACACACTCCCTAAATCTTCTCAAAACCTTACCAAATTCCAGAAACATCCAACAAAAACTTTTCCAATTTCCACAAAATTCCACAAACATTCCACAAAATTCCAGAAAAATCCCACAAAATTCCACATACATCCCAACAAACTCCCTAATTCTTATCAAAACCCTACCAAATTCCAGAAATATCCCACAAAATCTTTACAATTTACCACACAATCTAAGAAAAATACCTCAAAATTCTTCATGTCTTCTCAAAACCCTACCAAATTCCAGAAACATCTCCCACAAAATCCTTTACAATTTTGCAAAACTTTCTCAAATTCCAGAAACATCCCACAAAATCTTTACAAATTTCCACACATCCTTGAAAATTCCCTCAAAATTCTTCATGTCTTCTCAAAATCTCACCAAATTCCAGAACATTCCACAACATTTCAAAAGAATCGCACATTCCAGAAACCTCCCACAAAATTCTTTACATTTTCACAAAACTCCACCAAATTCCAGAAACATCCCACAAAGTCTCCACAAATTTCCACATAATCTAAGAAAAATACCTCAAAATTCTTCATGTCTCCTCAAAGTCTTTCGAAATTCCACAAACATCCCACACAATTCCCTAAATCTTCTCAAAACCCTTCCAAATTCCAGAAACAACCCAAAAACTCTTCCAGTTTCCACAAAATTCCACAAACATCACACAAAATTCCAGAAAAATCTTCTCAAAACCCTACCAAATTCCAGAAATATCCTGCAAAATCCCTCAAAAATCCCACCGAATTCCAAGAACATTCCATGGAATTCCACAAACATCCCAACCAACTCCATAAATCTTCTCAAAACCCTACCAAATTCCAGAATCATCCCACAAAATCTCTTCCACTTCCCACAAAATTCCACAAACATCCCACAAAATTACAGAAAAATCTTCACAAATCCCCACCAAATTCCAGAAATATCCCACAAAATATTGACAAACTTCCACACATACTAAGAAATACCCTCAAAATTCTTCATGTCCCCTCAAAGTCCTTCCAAATTCCAGAAACATCCCACAAAATCTACAGAAATTTCCACAAAATTCCACAAACATCCCACAAAATTCCACAAACATCCCAACAAACTCCCTAAATCTTCTCAAAACCCTACCAAATTCCAGAAATATCCCACAAAATCTTTACAAATTACCACACAATCTAAGAAAAATACCTCAAAATTCTTCATGTCTTCTCAAAACCCTACCAAATTCCAGAAACTTCCCAGAAAATCCATTACAATTTTGCAAAATTTTCTCAAATTCCAGAAATATCCCACAAAATCTTGACAAATTACCACACAATCTAAGAAAAATAACTCAAAATTCTTCATGTCTTCTCAAAACCCTACGAAATTCCAGAAATCTCCCACAAAATCCTTTACATTTTTGCAAAACTTGCTCAAATTCCAGAAACACCCCACAAAATCCTTACAAATTTCCACATATCATAGAAAAACACTCAAAATTCTTCAAGCCTTCTCAAAATCTCACCAAATTCCAGAACATTCCACGACATTTCAAAGAAATCGCACAACATTCCAGAAACCTCCCACAAAATTCTTTACATTTTCACAAAACTCCACCAAATTCCAGAAACATCCCACAAAATCTCCACAAACATCCCAACAAACTCCCTAAATCTCCTCAAAACCCTACCAAATTCCAGAAATATCTCACAAAATCTTTACAAATTACCACACAAAAAAAATACCTTAAAATTCTTCATGTCTTCTCAAAACCCTAGCAAATTCCAGAAACCTCACACAAAATTATTTACATTTTTGCAAAACTCTCTCAAATTCCAGAAACATCCCACAAAGATCTCCAAAAATTTCCACAAAATTCTACAAACATCCCGCACAATTCCAGAAAAATCTTTTCAAAACCCTACGAAATTTGAGAAACATCCAGCAAAATCCCTCAAAAATCCCACCAAATTCCAAAAACATTCCACGGAATTCCACAAACATCCCAACACACTCCCTAAATCTTCTCAAAACTCTACCAAATTCCAGAAACTTCCCACAAAATCTACTGAAATTTCCACAAAATTCCACAAACATCCCACAAAATTCCAGAAAAATCTTTTCACAACCCTACCAAATTCCTGAAATATCCCACAAAATCTTGACAAATTTCCACAAAATCTAAAAAAACCCTCAAAATTCTTCATGACTCCTCAGAGTCTTTTAAATTCCAGAAATAACCCACAAAATCTCCAAGAATTTCCACACAATCTAAGAAAAATACCTCAAATTGCTTCATGTCTCCTCAAAGTCCTTCAATTTCCAGAAACACCCCACACAATTCCCCAAAAATCACACCAAATTCCAGAAACATCCCACAAAATTCCACAAACATCCCAACAAACTCCCTAAATCTTCTCGAAACCCTACCATATTCCAGAAACATCCCACATAATCTCCACAAATTTCCACACAATCTAAGAAAAATACCTCAAAATTCTTCATGTCTCCTCAAAGTCTTTCGAAATTCCACAAACATCCCACACAATTCCCTAAATCTTCTCAAAACCCTTCCAAATTCCAGAAACATCCCACAAAATCTCTTCCACTTCCCACAAAATTCCGAAAACATCGCACAAAATTCCAGAAAAATCTTCTCAAAACCCTACCAAATTCCAGAAATATCCCACAAAATCTCCACAAATTTCCACACAATATAAGCAAAATACCTCAACATTCTTCATGTCTCCTCAAAGTCCTTCAAAATTCCAGAAACATCCCACAAATTTCCACAAACATCCCAACAAACTCCCTAAGTCTTATCAAAACCCTACCAAATTCCAGAAACTTCCCACAAAATTCTAGAAAAAGCTTCTCAAAACCCCACCAAATTCCAGAAACTTCCCACAAAAACTTTACAAATTTCCACACATCCTAGAAAAATCCCTCAAAATTCTTCAAATCTCCTCAACCTCTCACCTAATTCCAGAACATTCCACAACATTTCAAAGAAATCGCACAACATTCCAGAAACCTCCCACAGAATTCTTTACATTTTCGCAAAACTCCACCAAATTCCAGAAACATCCCACAAAGTCTCCACAAATTTCCACACAATCTAAGAAAAATACCTCAAAATTCTTCATGTCTCCTCAAAGTCTTTCGAAATTCCACAAACATCCCACACAATTCCCTAAACCTTCTCAAAACCCTACCAAATTCCAGGAACATCCCACAAAAACTTTTCCAATTTCCACAAAATTCCACAAACACTCCACCAAATTCCAGAAAAATCCCACAAAATTCCACAAACATCCCAACAAACTCCCTAAGTCTTCTCAAAACCCCACCGAATTCCAGAAATATCCCACTAAATCTTTACAAATTACCACACAATCTAAGAAAAATACCTCAAAATCCTTCATGTCTCTTCAAAGTCCTTCAAAATTCTAGAAAAATCCCACAAAATTCCATGAACATCCCAACAAACTCCTTAAATCTTCTCAAAACCCCACCAAATTCCAGAAACTTCCCACAAAAACTTTAGAAATTTCCACACATCCTAGAAAAATCCCTCAAAATTTTTCAAGTCTTCTCAAAATCTCACCAAATTCCAGAACATTCCACAAGATTTCAAAAAAACTGCACATTCCAGAAACCTCCTACAAAATTCTTTATGTTTTCACAAAACTCCACCAAATTCCAGAAACATCCCACAAAATCTCCACAAATTTCCATACAATCTAAGAAAAATATTTCAAAATTCTTCAAGTCTAGTCAAAATTCCTCAAAATTCCAGGAACATCCCAGAAAATTCCAGAGAAATCCCAAAAAATTCCACAAACATCCCAACAAAATCTGTAAATCTTCTCAAAACCCTACCATTTTCCAGAACCATCCCACAAAATCTTTACGGATTTCCACAAAATCGAAGAAAAATCCCTCAGAATTTTTCAAGTCTCCTCAGTATCCCACAAAATTCCACAAAAATCCCACAAAATTCCAGAAACATCCCACAGAATTCCACAAGTATTACACAAAATTCCACAAATATCTCCGAAAATTCCAGTAAAATCTGATTAAATTGTTAGCGTTCAGGAACACACATAACCACAAATGATTATATGCGGGTGCTTTATTAAGAAATCTGGGTGTCAGGGGTACACATACCCAAATCTCTCTCATCTTGGTTTTGGGTTGAACATATTTTCATAGTCTAGCATTATATAACTCACATATTAATTATTAAACTTACATTGTTCTATTGTATGCATTGTTTTTACCCAAGCATGGATTTCTCCTGATCCACCCCAGCCCCCTAACATTGTTCCTCACGTTCTTTAAACAATAATTACAGCTAATCACATCTAACAATTGTATCATGATCATCTACTGATTACACAGGTGCAATTTTGACCTGATTTTTAGCAAGTACAAGGCCTAACATTTCCCAGGGCCAACTTTTCCAAGGCCTTTCCAAACCTAACTAACTTTATAAGTCCCCAAATTTTCTAACATTTTGAGACCTTTTACTATCACTTACAGGACTTGTGTGCTCCAGAGCCCTCACCAGCCTTGTTGCCCTTCTCTGGACACGCTCCAGCCCATCCATGACCTTCCTAAATAAATTGGGGGCCCAGAACTGGACACAGCACTCGAGGTGCTGCCCAACCAGTGCAGAGTAGAGGGGAGGAATCCCTGCCCTGCTCCTGCTGGCCACACTGTTCCTGATCCAGGCCAGGAGCCATTGGCCTTCTTGGCCACCTGGGCACACTGCTGGCTCATGCCCAGCCTGCTGTCCATCAGTGTCCCAGCTCCCTTTCTGCCTGGCTGCTGTCCAGCCACTCTGTCCCCAGCCTGTAGCACTGCAGGGGTTGTTGGGGCCAAAGTGCACGACCCGACACTTGGACTTGTTAAACCTCACCTTGTTGGGTTTGGTCCCTGGATCCAGCCTGTCCAGCTGCCTGTGCAGAGCCCTTCTACCCTGCAGCACATCAACACTCCCAGCCAAGCTGGTGTCACCACGGTTCCATGGGGCCCTAGAGTGTCACAATGGTCTCCAGGATTCCATGAAGCCTCCCAGCAATCCAGTTTTGGATCATACTGGGAGTGACTGGACTCATACGGGGAGTATCTGAGAATGACTGGGAACATACCATGCACATCATCCCCCATACTGGGGGTGACTGGGAGCAACTGGGAGCATGCTAGGAGCCAAAGGCATCATACTGGGACTGACTGGGTTGATCTAGTCAGAGGCAAATGGGACCATCCTGGGAGTGCTGCCATGTGACAAGGATCATACTGGAGCTTACTGGACTCATACTGGTGTTGAAAGGGAACAGCTGGGATCTCTGAACACCAAAGGTTTTTTTCCTGCCCACTGAAGAAGGAGCTTCCCAGTGTCCATGTGTGAGGGGACCTTCACCTGAACCAGATGCTGTTAGGAGAAAAAGCTGCCTCTGCTGGCAAATCCCACACAACAAGTCAATGCCAAGAGAGAGCATTTTACTTTCACAACTTCCCTCCTGGAGTCATAGTCCTTTTGAATCACACAGCAAGCAAGAGAACAGCACAAAATATAAGGCTGTGTCCAGTTTTTGGCTGGGTGAGCAAACAGAGGGAGCGCCAGGGTCCGTTGCCACAGACTCTCCTCTTGGGGAACAGAACCCCCCAAGGCTCCATTCCAATGCTGTGCACACCCTGCTGGCTACAAACAACCCCGTTTTTAAGAAGTTGTTGGCAGGAGCTGTCCCAAATAAATGGCATCTTAATGGCAATTTTCATTCAAAATCACCTCCGTTCCAAAGGATGAACAGAAAGCCCACAGCAATCCCAAAGGCACATATGGTGCACCTGGGGAAATCCTCAACTTCAGGGCCCAGTGGGTTAAAAAATACCCATAAGAAGCCACAGAGTCCAGAGTGCAAAACTGCAACAACCACTTGCTGGATCATTTTGGCTGTGCTGCACATGTCTGCAGACTCTCTGTCCCCCTGCAAGGACAGAAGGACACCCATCAGGGGCTGGGCTGGCTGCTGAGAATGCCTTGGGCAGGACGATCCTCAGGCAATGAGCAGGTGCCCAGAGCCGCTCTGACACTGAGGCCTCTGTGCCCCACAGCAACGGGAACACCACAAGGACACGGCAACGTTCCTGTGACATCACAGCAGCAGCTCCCCCAAAAATTGTTTGCAAGGTTCTCCTGGGTCACCAAGGAGCACAAATGATCCTCAGAGGGCACAACCTATTGCTCAAAGGATCCAAGAGGAGCTCAGAAAATGCAGCAAATGAGGACACCCCACAGCCCAGCCTGAACACTGAGAAGGAACAAAGAAGTGACCAAACCAAAGGAAATACAACTTTTGGTCACTGATGCTTCTGACTATAACCAGCAAGGCTTGTTCCATCTGGGATCTTTGTTCTAGTTCTAGAAACAAGCAACGTTCTCTGCTGTAACTGTACATTCCATCACCAGTCAGAAATCCTCATCGACGAGGTCACCCAGCATCCCTGAGGCCACAGCAGGGAGTGCTCCTGACATCTGGTAGAGCACTGTGGCTTTCCTGGGATCCTTCTGGTGCCTGTGGCTGAGAGGAGTGGGGTGGATGGAACCAGGACAAGTCACAGATCAGCAGCCCCACTGCAAGCAGTGCTTTCTCCTGCTGTGTGGGGACCGTGGGGTGACTGATATTGGGACTCCTCTGGCTTTGGCTCCTGCAGACCACACAGTGGCTCAGACACTGGCCTGAGGGAAGGGGTCTCATGGAAACCCGGCACAGGCATTTCTCTTTGGAGAGGGGGTTCTGCAGGGAGAAGGGAGAACAAGAGACGTTCCTGTCTCCTGAGATTCCCCCTCCTCTTTCAGCAGCCATACCACAGTCCATCAATGCCAGAGTTCATAGGATCACTTCCATGCCAGGGAGCACAAGGCACTCAAAACTGAACCCTGCCAGAGCCCAGCCCTGCCTGCCCATTTGGAGGGTGTGGGGGAATGGAATTTCAGCAGGAGCTGACCCACAATGATACTTTGCCACTTGTGGGTTTCTCACAGCCTTAGAACGAGTTTGAGATCTCTGTCCCCAACACCCGCTCACCCTTCAAGTGCACACACGTACCTGGGGGCAATTCAGGGTCCCTGGAGTGGTGGCTGCTAATCTTGGAAACAGGAGCTGTTGTCTTTTCCTGTGTGCTTAACTCCCTTCTACCTATTAGAAAGTGGCTGAGTAAAGGAAATGACCCTGGAGGAAGGGGACCAGAACCTTGGAAAAAGATGAAACATCTTTTGTCTGAATTACAAATTAAATCCCTTTCATTTATTTCTTTAGTACTACTCTATTACTACAAACAAAAACATGTTTCTGAGCTGATTGTTGGGATTCGGGGCTTTTTTTCTTGGTCTTGTTGTTGTTATTATTATTTTTTAGTATTACTTTTGTTATAAATGCAACGGCAAATTAAAGATTAACAAAGATTAATTTATTATAAATTAATAAAGCAACAAACAGTGAGGAAAAAAAACCACAATAAATGGACAGCGCAGCGCTGGGTGGACAGGGTCTATACGCAAGGTATAGGTGTTCCCAAATCCACGTCTGAGGGTTCTCTGGCCTGGGTTTTTATAGGGATTTTATGTCCCCAGGCTAGAATTCCAACCAGTTTCCATTCACCAAATGTCTCTGATTGTCTGGTGAATGGATTTCCTGGCCTAGAACATTGAGTCAGTAAGTATCCGGGCAGAGTCTCCTCAAATGCAAAGTGAGTCTGTATGTATTTTAACATATTTCATCACAGCGGGATTGAGAGATCCGGGCTAGCGCCGATGGATATCTCGGAGGAGTAGTCTCTTCTTTGTCTTTCTTGATTGAGTTTCTGTAGTATGGGTTTGGCGGGTGTGGTGTTCGATTCTGGCAACGACCATCTTCCTGGGGCTCGTCCCTTTTGTCTTGCTTGATGGTCTCCAGCCGAAATCGGCCGGGCGTTGCCTTTCTCTGGAGGTAGACTTTTAGGCTGGTTCTTTTGTTTCTATGATGGCCTGTGTCCTGTCTTTTCCTCCGAGTTGATGAGTCTGCTGAAACCTGTTATCTGGGGGGGTTCTTTTGCAATTCGTGATTTTTGGAAAAGGAATTCTATCTCGACCGGGAGGAGAATTCCTTATTCCATACTTACATTTAGTTATAATTATACATACTTTATTTAAACTTCTTATTCCGAATTTTTATTTACTCAATTCTTTATTACAGTCCCCCACCTAATAATTTGAACACATTAAAAATTCGTGTTTTCATACTTTTTCAGAGGAATATCAGGTTAAATAATGTCGTTTTCCTCTTGGTCTAATTCTTCTATATTTTCTGTGGACAACATATGTTTATTTTCAAATTCCCTCAATGCCTTAACCGCATTTCTATTCTCTTTTTCTTCTTCTAACTTCATGATTTTTGAAAGAAGGGTAGTGTTTCCTTGTGCCTTTTCTGGGTCTATTGGGAGAGAGGCAATCTGCATTCCTTGAACGACAGAATGTATCAGTCTGATTAGACAAGGAATCAGGCAGGGTAGGAAGATGACTCCGGCAATAGAACATCCTATAAAGAATACTAGCTTTTTCCACTATGCCCCTTGCCCAAAAATTTGATCCCACCAAGAGGCTTGGAGAATCGAATTCCACTTCTGGACGGGTACATGGGCTACTTTCTTTATTTCAGCGGCTAGACCCTTTATAGTTTCTCCGAAGTCATCTATCTCCATGCAACACTCTGACTCGTTATATCTGCCACACACTCCTCCTTCCTCAGCTAGCAAATAGTCGAGAGCGAGTCTGTTTTGGTAGACAAAGGCTCTCATCTGAGAATGTTGTTTTGCTAGGAGTTCCAGGGCTTCTGAAGTGTGGTTTGAAACAACTTCTACCACAGCCTGTATCCTAATGAGCCGATTGAGGAGGTAGATTGGGGTCCTGTATCCCCAACTGCCATCATTTGCCCATGTTGCCGGTCTATAATATTGTATGATTCTTTCGGCGGGCCATTCCTCCCCCTTCCACTGGTGGTTACCTCCGGCTATTGGTAGTTCCCGTTTCAATTCCCTCTTTTGTCGGGCTAGGGTTTCAAAGAGGGGAGCACCTAAAGACCTGCTTTCATCTTTAGGTAGTGTAAAGAAGAAAGGCCGAATTATTCCGAGTGTGCATGACCCTTTCCAATTTCTGGGCAATTCACTGTATGCTTTCTTTCCGCATATCCAGTAAATCCTATCCGGTGCCTTCCAATCTCTGTTAAGTTTTGCCGGGTCCTCCCAATATTCCCTCAGGCCGAGAAAGGCATGGAAGGGATTCGCCCCGTCCTGTTTGTTCCAACATAAACCAATTAGATCTATCCATTCGCAATTATTTTCCCGAGATTGGCTCCAATAGCCCTCGGGTGATTCCGGCTGCCAAATTTTTGTCTTTTTATCTGAATTTACCGAGAGAGTTTTTACACACGGGGTGTAACCAACTAGCTCGGTGAATTCCCTTCCTTCCCGACTGACACAAAAAGTTCCAATGATTCTTTTGTCAATCACCCACCCCTCTGGTCGCCGGGTTGTTTTGGATAATTTTAATCCTGTCCACTTAAGTAATTGTTCTGGGGTTAATCCTTCTCCCTTCCATGGCCATCTTTCGGCTGATTTCAGGCCACCACATATCCAACAATTAGTCAATCCTAATTCGGTAGCTATTTCCTGCATCAGATCTATGAATAGATTCTGATTAGGGCTAGGTAGCTTCCAATTATCGTATTGTTTTTCTAGTTGTTCGTATTGCTCACTGAGAGAGTTTAACCTCTCTTGTTCGAGTCTTTTTTTCTTATTTTCCATTTCCTGCCTTTTTAGTTCAAGAGTTAATTGTTTTATTTTATTTTCAGGGTCTGAACTATCCTCGTCTTTTGCGAAACAGATCACCTGATCAAACTGCAGACACACTCTATCATCGTCATTTTTCAGTAAATCTAAAACTATCGGTTCATTACTGAATGACACTTTCGTTTCATGTTTCAGGTTCTTCCCTTCCCAGTACAATTTCCCCCCCATGGCACAATATTTTAAGTTTGCTTTATTGTAACACAAGGGGTTGACTCTGTGGTACGCAATGAACGTCGACTGTTTCTTTCCTCCAATCCAGACAGTTTTATTACACTGCCCGCAGACCGAGATTGGGGAAACCCCTCCTATATCTCTCTTATTTCGTAGGTGGGTCGCTTGGACCTCTTTTTCCCCTGTGTTATGGGGTTGCCTTTTTCCAGTACCTATCCCCGGGGTGGAGCACCAAATTTTTCCTTCCAGCTTACACAGGTCCATTTGGGTACCGTTTGCCCAACATTCTCCTGCGTGCAATTCCGGAGGGCAGGCGATCCATGGCTCGGTTCGCGAGACAGTTGGGCACTGCTCACACTTCCCCAGGGAGGTCGTCCCCGGAGGCGCCTCGGGGCCCGTTCTCTCGGTCCAGCACATGGCTAGGTTCAGGATCGTCAGGATTCCCCACAATCGCATCCCTCTGCCATTCCCTCCGCCCGTACAAGAACATACGGCGGGGATAACCATCTTCTCGGCAGCAAGGACTGTCTTCAGGGGCCCTTGACGTTCTGATGGCAAACCTCCTTTTAAAGGTTGCCCACCGAGATGCCTTGATCGTGCCGCTCCTGCACGGTACCTTTACGTTTCGGCGGCACTCTATTATTAGAGGTTCCGCCTTACAGTCCAAATGGCCTCGTAACCCTTTTTGAAAAAATCGGAACCACTCAGGAGAGTCGAGTTCCAGGATACCCACCCGGGTAGCAAGTGCTAGAAAAAGGTTGGTCTGTTCTAATTCCTCTTTGTAACACGCGGCACACAACCCTCTCGGTTTTTGCCCTCCCAAACAATGAGTCACCCACGTTTGTTTACAATATGCACACTTAAAATGTACAAAAGGAAAACAATAACATTCAAAATTGGTGCAACTTATCCTGTCTTCGTTGCTCATTTGTTGTTCCGCTGAAGCCTGATTTTCAATTCTCCCGGAGGGGTTACAATTTTCCACTCGGGGGAGTCGCGAACCGAAACTTTCTTCACTCGGGAAGAGTGTGTCCAGCCCTTTTCAGCTGTACGAACCGCGGTGTCTGTAGTCAGGAGGACGAGGAATGGTCCTTCCCAGTGGGGACTGAGGGGTTGCTCTTTCCACACTTTGATCAGTACCTTGTCCCCTGGTTGAATTTGGTGGATCGGAAATCCCAACGTGCTGCTTTGAGGAATCAATCCTCTTCTCCTTAACTCCTGTAAGTTTTTATTTATAGAAATGAGATAAGGTTGGAGTTGAACATCCTCTGTTTGAAGATGTTCAACCGGCATACCATGCTTGTACGGCATTCCATACAACATTTCAAAGGGGGACAGCCCTGTTTCTGAGTTCGGCATGGTTCTTATATTCAACAATGCCAAGGGGAGACATTTGACCCAGGACATTTTTGTTTCAATTGTCAATTTGGATATTTGTGACTTCAATGTCTGATTCATTCTTTCCACTTGCCCCGAGCTCTGAGGGTGCCAAGGAGTATGATATTGCCATCTGATCCCTAACGCATCGGACAACTGTTTGATAATTTTTGAGGTGAAATGTGTACCCTGATCCGAATCAATATGGTCTATAATACCATATCTAGGAATTATTTCCTCCAGTAGAATTTTAGACACTGTTTGAGCCGTGGCCTTAGCTCTGGGAAAGGCCTCTACCCAATGTGTCAATTTATCTACTATAACTAACAAATATTTATTTCTGCCAATTTTCGGTAATTCCGTGAAATCCACTTGGATTCTTTCGAATGGTCGATATGAGATTGGCCGACCTCCCCAATTGGTTTGCCGAAAATTCGCTCTGTTTACCTTTTGGCATATCACACATCCCTGTACCTCTTGTTTTGCAAGCTCGAAGATTCCCTTACACCCGAAGAATTTTAAAAATTGTTCAGCCAATGCCCTGGTTCCCCAATGGGTTTGTGCATGTAGTCTTTTGAGTATTCCTTTTGCTATTCCCTTCGGGACCAACTCCCTCCCGTCAGGTAACCACCATTTACCCTCTTTGAAATGTCCCCCTACCTTTTTGAAGTCTTCCTGCTCCTTTTCTGAAGGAAGCACTGAAACCTCTGGGGGTTCCCTTGGGACTAGCTCAGAAATACTTACGGTCAACAATGCCGCTCTTTTCGCCTCTTTATCCGCTAAATTGTTTCCCCTTGTATGGAATTGTCGTCCGGTCTGGTGTCCTTTTACATGAACCACAGATATCTCCAGTGGCTCCCTGACCGCTTCTAAAATTTGTCTAATTATTTCCTCATGTACCAATCCTTTTCCTTTAGTGTTGATCAGACCCCTTTCTTCCCAAATTTTCCCGAAGGTATGCACTATCCCAAATGCATATCTTGAATCGGTATAGATGGTTCCCCTTTTTCCCTTCAAGTCTTTGAGGGCTTTTAGGAGAGCAAAAAGTTCACAAGCCTGTGCTGACCAATTTGCTTTTAGGGGACCCGATTCTACAGTCTGTCCTGTTATACCATTTATGATGGCATAACCCGATTTACGTTTTCCCTCCATCATTCTCGAGGAACCATCGATAAACCATTTTTCTCCTCATATAAACCTTCTGAGCTTCCCTTAGAAGCTCTTGGAGACTCTTCTCCTGCCATCCATCAATTTTCTCAAGTTTCTTCCTAATGTCCTCCCATGATTTAGCCACAAACTGCGTTTTCAGCAGGACCTCCCCCACCGGAGAACTGGGATCAGTCCCGGAGTAAATCTGCAGACTTCTCCGCAGCCTTTCTACCCATTCGGTAGGGGATTCCTCTTTTCCCTGACATTCCCCAAATACTTTGCTAATGTTCTGTCCTCTGGGGACCGCCTCTCTTATTCCTTGCACGATGATATTCCTCAAATCCATCATGCTTCTTCTCCCTTCTTCGGTCTGGGCGCTCCAACTCGGGCTTACGCTCGGCCACTTTTGGTCACCAGGTGTTCCCTGCGGGTGCCGCCTTTCCCAATCCCTGATGCCCGCCTGTTTAATCATTTCTCTCTCCTCCTGGCTAAACAGGGATCTCAGGATGGCCATGAGATCTTCGTAGGTGTAAATACTACTTCCTAGAAAATCGTCTAATCTTTCGGCCACTCCAAATGGGTCATCTAGCAGTCGCCCCATTTCTTTTTTGAATGCTCGTACATCCCCTGAGTTAAGGGGCACGTTTACAAATCCAATTACTCCGGGGGCGGTTGGCACTTCCCTGAGAGGGAACATTCGGTGCCCATTTTCTGTCTCTCCCCATTCTCCATTCCCTATTTTTGATTTCCACCGAGTCCTGCTTGCAGGAGGGGAACTGGAGTTTGCGGGAGGGTTTCCCCTCATTGCTGGCGGGATGTCTGCCGCAGCTAAGTGACTCAGAGGGTTCCCTTCTGATACTTTCGGTGGTCCCAGCTGTGGTGGCCGGACCGGGATTTGTGGAGGGGGTAAGCCCCATCCTTGCGCCAACACCGACTCCAAAGAGGGTGCGGTGGCTGGGTTTTCTGCAGGTGGGGGGGTAGTGAGGGTTTCTGGCACTACTCCCGGTGGTTGAGGGGAGCGTGCTTCTGCTAGTTGCCCCATGGAACCCTCGGGTGCTGATGGTACTACTTGGTCCATCATCAGAGGCTCTACTGGCCCGCGGTATGGAGGGGGTAAGTGATCCAGGGGTTCCCAGGTCTCTGTCTTATGTTCGTTTTTCTGTTTCACTGGAAACAGCCGCACTCTGGTATTTAACCAGAGTTTGGCATACTCTTTCTCCTCGCCGTCTGGCGAGACCTTTTTCTCTACGTGTGCGAGTAATTCCCTGCACGTCCATTTATCAAATGTTCCCAATACTGGCCAAGTGAGACAGTTTCTCAATTCCTGTCCTCCCCAGATCTCGGCACAGTAATAAATCATTTTTGCCTTTGATTTTCCTCGTCTCTCGGGACAGATTTCCCAATTTCTCAACATCCACCCTAAAGGACTCTCTGGTGGGATGTCTAGCATTTGTTTTGATTCCTCTGATGGGCTTTTCTCGTTATCTAGTTTCTGCGTTCTACTTTTTCTCTGTCCCATTTTCTTACGATTCTTACCTGCTCTGCGTTGTGTTCGTCTTTTTTTCTTCGTCTGAAAGTCCTAGATCGCACCAATACTTACCTCTCGGTTAGCTGTACCGGGGTTTTCTCGATGTTCCGACTTTCTAAATCTTTTGGCTGAGAGAGTTTACCAGTTCCAGAGCTCGACTGGACGTCCCTTCCTCTCTCAGCCCCCTTTGATCGGTCCCCTGAGACTCCCTTTAGCCTCAGGCTTTACGAGTAAGGAAAGAGAGACCCTTTCACACAGAATCGCTTCCTTCGCGGCCGGCCAATTCCCTCACGGGAGGATGGAAACGCGGCCTTGAAGTCCACACTCGCCTCGTGACCAGGTCACGTCTCTCACAAACTCGCCCGATCACCCGCAGCAACCTCGGTTCGAATCCGAGTCACGGCACCAATCTGTTATAAATGCAACGGCAAATTAAAGATTAACAAAGATTAATTTATTATAAATTAATAAAGCAACAAACAGTGAGGAAAAAAAACCACAATAAATGGACAGCGCAGCGCTGGGTGGACAGGGTCTATACGCAAGGTATAGGTGTTCCCAAATCCACGTTTGAGGGTTCTCTGGCCTGGGTTTTTATAGGGATTTTATGTCCCCAGGCTAGAATTCCAACCAGTTTCCATTCACCAAATGTCTCTGATTGTCTGGTGAATGGATTTCCTGGCCTAGAACATTGAGTCAGTAAGTATCCGGGCAGAGTCTCCTCAAATGCAAAGTGAGTCTGTATGTATTTTAACATATTTCATCACAGCGGGATTGAGAGATCCGGGCTAGCGCCGATGGATATCTCGGAGGAGTAGTCTCTTCTTTGTCTTTCTTGATTGAGTTTCTGTAGTATGGGTTTGGCGGGTGTGGTGTTCGATTCTGGCAACGACCATCTTCCTGGGGCTCGTCCCTTTTGTCTTGCTTGATGGTCTCCGGCCGAAATCGGCCGGGCGTTGCCTTTCTCTGGAGGTAGACTTTTAGGCTGGTTCTTTTGTTTCTATGATGGCCTGTGTCCTGTCTTTTCCTCCGAGTTGATGAGTCTGCTGAAACCTGTTATCTGGGGGGGTTCTTTTGCAATTCGTGATTTTTGGAAAAGGAATTCTATCTCGACCGGGAGGAGAATTCCTTATTCCATACTTACATTTAGTTATAATTATACATACTTTATTTAAACTTCTTATTCCGAATTTTTATTTACTCAATTCTTTATTACACTTTTCATTGTCAAGACTTTTAAATCTTAGACATAAATAACAATGGCTGGATGTCACACACTGGGAAAATTCCCTTGTTTTTCCCACCAGAATTAAACTGGACACTCAACTCCAAGTTGCCAGTGGATTCTAAAGACGGAAAATCCTGTTAATGCCGGGTTTGGTGTGGTTTGGAGCTGGGGAAGGGTCTCATCCCCTCCCAGAGGCGCCCCAAGCCCGCTCTGCTGCCACGTCTGCACTCGCGGCCCCTCACGGCGGCCCTGCCCTGGGAACATGGTGGGACCCCCTCCTGCCAGGGCTGAGGCTCCTCATGGCCCCTCACAGCCCCTCATGGCCCCACAGAACCTCTCATGGCCTCATAAAACCTCTCATGGCCTCTCATGGTCCCTCATGGCCTCTCAAAGCCCTTCATGGCCCCTCATTTTTCCTCACGGCCCCTCTCAGCTCCAGGCGCGGGGTTCCTCCCAAAGGAGAAGGGGTCGGGCCCTGCTCTTTCTCCTTTTACTTCGGTCCCTTCATAGCGACGAGTAAACAAAGGCTGAATGGAGCCTTTCCCCAGCGTTTCCCTCGGGGTTCATTGCAGGCTGAAGCTCTGTGCTGGCGCTGGCCCGAGCACCAACATCCCTGCAGCCCCCAAGGCCTTTGCTGTCCCCCCGTGTCCATTCCCTGTCCCCGAGTCCCGCCCGGCTCTGGCAGCAGCAGCAGCCGCAGCGCAGCGGGCGCCGGCCCGGCCCGGCCGGGGCTCCCGGCCACGAGCAGCAGCAGCACCGGCCCTTCCCACCTGCTCCTGCCTCGGCTTGCCAGGGCTTTTGCCAGGGCAATTCTGGACTACAGCAACAATCCCCCACAAACAGCCCTGATTCCTCAGGCCCGCCTCTGCTGCCCTCAGCCAGCCCTCAGAGGAAGAAAGGATCGGGTTCCAGCGCTGTTTTCAGCACTGTTTTACTCACCCTGAGGTGACAGCAGGAGGCTGTTGGTGCCTTGGCCTTGGCAATTGTGGATCCCAGCTGATCTTGCCCCTCTTCTGCTTGCCACTTGAATTTTAGCAGTACAGCTGCAATTGCCTCTTTCAATCAGTGCTACCCACTGTGCTTTTCTGACAGGGAACTCGGACTGCTTGTTAAAAAGGCCTCATGAGTAGTAGATCTCCAAATGCTCCCAACTCCCTGAGCACAAAATCAAAGAGAATTAAAGCCACACAGGTCACATTTGCAGTGATCAAACACAGCCCTGTTGCTGCTGCTGCTGCTGAAATAGAATCAACTGACAGAGGCCATCACAGAAATTGCCTTTACAGTGGCAAATAAAATGAAAAAATCGACTAGGAGAAAAAAAACCCAGAACTCCCCAACTCGCTTCACTGTTTCTACCGAGCAGCAGAAGAAAAAGGAACAGGGCACCTTTCAGGCAGTTCCACAAGCTCAGGGTTCTCATTTCATGGGGAATCTGAGATGCAATTGGCCTTTTTAAAAGGCTAAAACAAAGGGAATGAATTGGAAATTATTAGGAAAAAATGTACCTTCTTATATACAAAGTTCACCAAGTCATTCCCTGCATTTCTCCTTTTCACATTCTTTCTGTCATCCAGAGAGGTCCAGCTTATCATGTTCTGATGCTTATCATCAACTGATTGTGCTCTTGATTTCTCCCACTGCAAGAGATGTAGAATCATCTAAACTGAACACAGAAACAAAGTCTCTCTGTCAGCCCATTTTCATGTTCCAGATCACTTTCAAGGTGTCCATGGGGGATTTGGAATGATCAGCTCTCCACTTCTGGCTGCACACCCTGGAGATTCTTTCTCCACATTCAGCCAGGCTTGTATTCCCTAACAATTCCCGGTACCTCATCATGTTTTCTTTGGCTAGATGAGTAACAGTGGAAACCTTACCAATGGCACAACTCCCCAGTGCACAAGGAAAAGAAAGAACAAGTTTCAAGTGCTTCAAATATTTGTTCTGCTTTGCTGCAAGAGTTGTGCTGCAGTCACTTACAGTGTGGGAAGCCAAGAGAAGCTGCAGCTGGGGGCACATCTTGTGATAGGAGCTGTGCCTTGTTCTCCAGGACAGGTTTTTGGAAAGAACAGACGGGACTGTGGAGAAGATTCTGGGAAAATTGAAACAACTTTCTTATGAAATGAAAATCAAATCAAAAGAAACAACCAATATGTTTTTCTCTATTTTTCTCTATTTATTTTTATGTTCCCCTTTTCCATCTTGCACTTTCTCCATCCCATTCATTCCAAATGGATCTCACCTCTAAGATCTGAGACTTGGCAAGTTTTAGACACTGTAAAATACCATGAGCTATACCCAGTTTGCCTTGCCCTGTTTTCCTTGGAAAGCAATGCTGGAGACACAAGTGCAGCGCTTGGGTCGGGTACAAATTCTGCATTCAGGGAATGTGCTCAGATGGTGCCTGACCCTCAGCAGGGACAAGGCACAGCAGCAGCCAAGGGCATTCCTGTGCCCCTGTGCAGGAGTCAAGACTCTGGCTCTTGGCTCAACACGGCAAAGTTCCCGTGTTTGGCAAGGCTCAGGGGCTGCCCGGGGAGTGCGGGGCTCGGGCCGGGGCCGAGCGGGCAACGGACAAACGGACACGGGGACAAACGGTCCCGGTGCTTCAGTTGCAGCGGCGGCAGCAGCGGCAGCAGCAGCAGCGGCGGCAGCAGCAGCAGTGGAAGCAGCGAAAGCAGCCAATTTATCACTTTTCTGTCTCTCCTCTCCCTTTCCCACTGTCCCACATTCCCTCCGGGTCTCCCTTTTCCTGCGTCCCCCCCTCTTCCAGGTTCCCGAGCCCCGTACCCGCCCGGGCCATGCCCCCGGCCCGCCCCCGGACCCGCCCACGGGCCCAGGCGGGGTTGCCCCGGCCCCGTCCCCGTCCCCGGCCGTCCCGCCGTGGTCTCGCCTCCGCCGGGCTCTGGCTGTGCTGGCGCTGGCGCTGCTGGGCGGGCATCATTGCCTGGGGCTGGGGCGGAATCGCTGCCCTTTGGCTCCGCCTTGCCCGATCCCGGCCCCGGCCCCGACGCAGGCTCCGGTCCCGACCCCAGCTCCGGTCCCGACCCCAGCCCTGCCCCCGGCCCCGGCCCCGGCCCCGGCCCCGGCCCCGGCTCCTCCCGGGGCCCGCGGAGGACACAGGCGGCGGGGCCGCTGCCGCCGCCTCCGCTGCGGCTTCCCCGGCCCGAGCTCCGCCGCTCAGCAGCGCGGCCGCTGGCCCCGAGCCGCCGCTGCCGCGTTCCAATGAGGGAACGCCTGCGGATGCCCGGCCCGGGGAGCTCGGGGAGCGCTCGGGGGCCGTTCCTGTCCCCGGGCCGAGCGCTGATGGCCGCGACTCGCCCCCAGGGAAGGCGCAGGAGGCCCTGCAGCAGCGCTACGAGCTGGGCCCGCTGCTGGGGCGCGGCGGCTTCGGCAGCGTCTTCGCGGCCACGCGACTCTCGGACGGCGCCCCGGTGAGCGGTGGGCAGAGGAGGAGGAGGAGGAGGGGGCGGAGGAGATGGCGGGGGCGCGGCGGGGCGGGCAGCGAGCTCAAGCCTCTGCTGCTCCTTGCTCGCAGGTGGCCATCAAATGTGTGCCGCGGGATCGCGTCCGGCTCTGGGGCGAGCTGGTGAGTGTGCGGGGCCAGCGGCAGAAGCCGGGGCGTGCCGGGCAGGGATGAGCCGGGGCCCGGCGGGGTGGGAGCCGCCGAGAGCCCTGCGGGGAGAGCGGGCGTGGGGTGAGCGAGGTGTGCAGAGCATCCCGGGCTGGCTGAGGGGTCCCAGAGCCCTGGCCCGGCCTCAGCCCCACTGACAGCACCGTGCTCCTCCCGCAGCCCGACGGCACCCGTGCTCCCATGGAGATTGTGCTGCTGGACAGGGTGTCCTCTGGCTGTGCTGCAGTCATTCAGCTGCTGGAGTGGCTTGAGCTCCCCGACAGCTTCGTGTTAGTGTTGGAGCGTCCACAGCGGTGCCAGGACCTCTCGCATTTGCTGGCGGAGCGGAGGTTCCTGCCAGAGGAGGAGGCGCGGGGGCTCTTTCGCCAGGTGCTGGAGGCCGTGCAGCACTGCAGCAGCTGCGGGGTCCTGCACAGGGACATAAAACCGGAGAACATCCTGCTCGACCTGGCCACTGGGCAGCTGAAATTGATCGACTTTGGCTGTGGCGCCTTCCTGCAAGACACAGCCTACACCCAGTTTGCAGGTGAGCCCTCGCAGGGGATGCTCCTGGCCATCTCATGGCCCAGCCTGGCTGTGGCACCGGGGATTCCCCGTGGTGCTGCCAGGATGGGATCAATGCTTGAGGCAAATTGATTTGGATGGGGGTGTGAGGGGGGCCAGCTCCCAGCCCTGCCAAGAGCCTTCAGCACCCACTGTGCCCTGGGCTGGGGCTGGGACAGCCAGCCTGACAAAAACCCCCATGGGGGTAGCAGAGGGCGGGGATCGGACCCCATGCCCCAGAGAGTTTAGTGAGTCAGCGAGGAAGGGCTTGAACTCCTCTGCTCCCCACGTTTGCCTTGGCCTATTAACAATGTTTTGGAGGCCATGCAGGCAGCGAGGAGAGTGTGTTTTCTCTACCACGGGGTGTGTTTTTATTTGGTTGCCATGGTTGGGCCTCCCCAGTGCTTCTGCTGCCCTCTTCCAGCCGCAGTGGCTTCTTTTCCAACCTTGGGTTTGTAGCCAAGTGCCAGGTGCTGGCAAGAGGGCAGTGGGTCACCCCGTGTGCCGCTGGGGCAGCCCCCACATGCCCAGGGATGCTGGGGCCAGGCTCTGGGAGCAGCAGCATCCCCCTGATGAGCTCCATCTGTGTTCCACAGGAACCCTGTCCTACAGCCCACCAGAGTGGATCCACCAGCAACGCTACCATGGCCAGGCAGCAACAATCTGGTCCCTGGGCCTCCTGCTCTACCAGCTGGTCATAGGGAAGCACCCATTCATGAGGGGCCAGCAGATCATCTGGGGGCGGATCTTGTTCCCACGACGGCTCTCCCAAGGTGAATCCTCATCTCTGGGCACAGGGGGAACACCAGGCTTGGGAGACAGCTGTGGGCTTATGAGCATCCTGCTCTGGCAGCTGCTGAGGAGGTGGCACATGTCCTGCTCTCCTGCAGACAGGGAATCCATGGGGAAGTTGAGGCCCAGCTCTGGGCACACCCAGCATGGCCTGGGCACTGGAAGGGGGCGGCAACTTCTCCAACTGACTGGTGATTCCTGGTTTCTCTCTTCAGAATGCCAAGATATTATTAAGAGGTGTTTGTCCATGCAACCCTCGGACAGGCCATCCTTAGAAGACCTTTTGCGCGATCCTTGGATGCAGGCTGTTCATCTGCCCTAGGAGATGGGAGAGATCCACATGCACAGTTGGATCCAGGGGCCTGGCAGGTAACAGCTCCACACATTTCTTGGCAATCGGTGGCAAAGCAAACCAGGCTGTTTTTGTCGTGCCTGTAGCTCTGAGCAGGGGTCATCAGAAGGGAACACACAGCTCTTGGGCTGGAGCTGAGCTGGACACCTGGTGTGGCAAGCACTGGTGGCCACCATTCCCCCTGCTTTTGCTTGTCTGCTTCACTGATGGCTGGGACCCTGGGCAGAGCACTGACAGCCTGGTCTGGCCCCTAGGCAAGGAGAAGGAGCCCCTGGAGAAGCTGTTACCAGCTGGGGCTGCTGCTGGAGACACCAAGGGCAACCTCAAGGATGGCAATCTCTTCCTCCAGCTGGCCAGCTGAAGATGATGGATTTCAATTCTGGCATGTCTTCTTCAAAGACTCGCTCCACGCCCAATTTGCAGGTGAGTCCACAGCCAGGGGATGCTCCCAGATCTGGGCATGGCACAGCCTGGCCAGGCACCAAAGGTTCCCCCCTTGGCTGGGGTGGATGCAAGCAATTCTTCAGTTGGCTGCCAAGCTGTTTTTTGTCTCTGGACAGCTGCTGAGGGGCTGGGTCTGCCGTGGCTGGCTGCAGGCTGGGCACATGGCCTGCCCTCCTGCTCTGCTCCCAAAGGCAGCAGTGATGGGCAGCTTTGGGCCCAGCTCTGAGCACGGCCAGCATGGCCTGGGCACCGCGGGTGGCTGGGACAAGGGGACAGGAGCCTTCAGCTGACGGGCAGTTTCTGGTTTCTCTCCTTGCAGCCGGGCTCTGCGGATGCTGAGGCTGCTCTGGGCTCTGCCAGGGCTCTGCTGGGCTCAGCCCCAGGCACAGCTGGGCTCACCCTGCCCTCCCATTGCTCTGACAGCTTTGCATCACACAAGCCCGTTCCCAGCACACCGCCTGAGCTTTCTGCTTTTGCAGGTGAGTGAGACTCTCCTGCAGGCCAAGAGATTGCAGTTAGGGACACACATCCAATTGGCAAGAACCCAAACTCTCCACAGTCCCAGCTGAATGCCTGCATCTGCACAGGATGTTTTCTGTGTCCCACTCTTCCTTTCTTTTTGGCTGCAATTGTGCAATTGCACTTTCTTCCTCCTCTAGAAGTGCCACTGCTGTGTTCCTGAGGCAGTTCAGTCTGGAGCTGATGGATGAAGAATTGCCCCTCTGCACTTCCAAACCAGAGCAAAAAGCTGTAAGTGGGACTTTGCATCTTTAAGAAACCCCTGAATGTTTGAAAGGGAATGTGCAGCTCATTCACAGGGTGAGAAGGAAGGGCACCTTCTAAAGGATTTGGGGTTTGACAGAGTTTAGATTCCCAGCGCTGCTTGGAGCTGGCAAGGCGCAAAGCACTTTCTTCTTGCTTCACTCCAATTTCACCACAATTTAAAATAACAATATTGGAATCAAACCCCAAAAACTTTTTCAGAAAGGTTTCTGAGGCCGGTAAGATGCATCATGCCATCAGCACATTTACAAAGTAAATAACTGTGTTTTATGTTTCAAAAGACCAATTACACCTTAATTCAAAGTTAGAGAAGATTTTTCACTGTACGCTTGGGTTCTGTTTTTATCTTTCACATTTTATAGAAGTTTTTTTTCTTTTATTTTTCCGCATTTTTCCCCTTAAAACAGAAATCATGCTATGAAAAAGAAGTGTCCTTTGCTCCTGGTTCCTGTGTGGAGCAGCTCCCTTCCCGCTGGCTGAGCTGCTCAGGCAGAGCCCAGCAGCTCCTGGCCCTGCAGGGCTGAGGCTTTTCCCCGTTGCTGGGTACAGACTGATGGAGCAGCACTGCTGAACACAGGGACACGCAGAGGGAGCAGAGCAGCTGCCTTTGCCCACCTGAAGCTCCAAGGCCAAACTCTGAGCAGACACGGCTGGAAGAGACTCGCAGGTTCCCTGTTGGCTCTGCTGCCCCACTTGTGCCCGGCCCAGCTCTGCGTGAGGCACAGGGAGAAGAAGGGGCAGCTCCCTCCCAGCCCCAGCCCAGGGACCCCTCCAGCCCTGGGCCTTGGGGCACTGTCAGCACCTGCTGCTCCAGCCACGGCTTGTGCTGGCACTGACAGCAACAATCAAACTGGGGCTGGTCCTGAGGGAGCAGCAGCAGTGCCTCAATCTGATCCCTCAGTGTGGGGCAGTGCTGGAAATATGATCGCAGCAGCAGCACCACCACCAGCAGCAGCACCAGCAGCACCAGCAGCACCAGCGCCAGCAGCACCAGCAGTAGCATCAGCAGCAGCACCACCAGCAGCAGGAGCAGCAGCAGCAGCAGCAGCAGCAGCAGCAGCAGCAGCACCAGCAGTACCAGCACCACCACCAGCACCAGCTTCACCAGCAGCGCCAGCAGCAGCACCACCAGCAGCACGATCAGCAGCAGCACGAGCAGCAGCACCAGGGGCAGGATCAGCACCAGCAGCAGCACCAGCAGCACCAGCAGTACCAGCAGTAGCAGCAGAACCAGCTCCAGCAGAACCCGCTCCAGCAGCTCCAGCAGCAGCAGCAGCACCAGGGGCAGGATCAGCAGCAGCAGCAGCAGCAGCAGCACCAGCAGAACCAGCTCCAGAAGCACCAACAGCAGCAGCAGCACCAAAAGCAGCACCAGCAGCAGCACGACCAGCAGCCGAAGCAGCAGCAGCAGGACCAGCAGCACCAGCAGCACCAGCACCAACACCAACAGCACCAGCAGCACCAGCAGTACCAGCACCAGCAGCACTAGCAGCAGCACCAGCACCAGCAGCACCAGCAGCACCAGCAGTACCAGCAGAACCAGCAGCGGTAGCAGCACCAGGGACAGGACCAGCACTAGCTTCACCAGCAGTGCCAGCAGCAGCACCACCAGCAGCACGAGCAGCACCAGCAGCAGCAGCAGCAGCAGCACCACCACCACCAGTGCCAGCAGCACCAGAAGCACCACCACCAGCAGCACCACCAGCACCAGCAGTAGTACCAGGGGCAAGATCAGCACCAGCACCACCAGCACCACCAGCACCACCAGCAGCACCACCAGCAGCACCACCAGCAGCAGCAACAGCAGCAGTACCAGTAGTGCCAGCAGCACCAGCGGCAGTGCCAGCAGCAGCACCAGCAGCACCTGCACCAGTACCAGCAGCAGCAGCAGCAGCACCAGCACCAGCAGCAGCAGAAGCAGAAGCACCAGCAGCAGCATCACCTGCAGCACCAGGACCAGCAGCACCAGCAGTACCAGCAGAACCAGCAGCAGCACTACCACCAGTGCCAGCAGCAGCACCACCAGCACCAGCAGTAGCACCAGGGGCAGGATCAGCACCAGCAGCACCAGCAGCAGCACCAGCCATAGCATCAGCAGCAGCACCAGGGGCTGGACCAGCACCAGCAGCAGCAGCAGCACCAGAAGAAGCAGCATCAGCAGCAGCATCAGTGGCAGCAGCAACAACAGCAGCAACAATAGCAGCAACAGCAGCAGCACCAGCAGCACCTGCAGCAGCACCACCAACAGCACCACCACCACCAAGAGCAGCACCACCACCACCAGCACCAGCAGTGCTAGCAGCAGCACCAGCAGCAGCAACAGCAGCAACAGAACCGCCAGCGCCAGCAGTAGCACCAGGGGCAGGATCAGCACCAGCAGCACCAGCAGCAGCACCAGCAGCAGCAGCACCAGCACCAGCAACAGCAGCATGAGCACTGCCAGCACCAGCAGCACCAGCAGCAGCACCAGGGGCTGGACCAGCACCAGCAGCACCAGCAGCAACATCAGTGCCAGCACCAGCAGTGCCAGCACCAGCAGCAGCAGTAGCACCAGCACCAGCAGCACCAGCAACAGCAGCACGAGCACTGCCAGCACCAGCAGCACCAGCAGCAGCACCAGGGGCTGGACCAGCACCAGCAGCAGCACCAGCAGCACCAGCAGAAGCACCAGCAGCAGCAGCATCACCAGCACAGAAGCAGCAGCAGCAGCAGCAGCAGCATTTGCAGCACCAGCATCACCACCAGCAGCATCAGTGGCAGCACCAGCACCAGCAGCACCAGCAGCACCAGCAGAACCAGCAGCAGCACTGCCACCAGTGCGAGCAGCAGCAGCACCAGCACCAGCACCAGCACCTGCACCAGTACCAGCAGCAGCATCACCAGCACCAGCAGCACCAGCAGCACCAGCAGTATCACCAGGGGCAGGATCAGCAGCAGCAGCAGCAGCAGCAGCAGCACCAGCACCAGCACCAGCACTAGCACCAGCACCAGCAGCACCAGCACAGCAGCAGCAGCAGCAGCAGCACCTGCAGCACCAGCATCACCACCAGCAGCATCAGTGGCAGCACCAGAACCAGCAGGACCAGCAGCACCACCACCAGCACCTGCACCACCAGCAGCAGCAGCAGCACCAGCACCAGCAGCAGCACCAGCACCACCAGCACCAGCACCACCAGCAGCACCAGCACCAGCAGTGCCAGCACCCGCAGCAGTACCAACACCAGCACATGGAGCTGACTTTCAGTGCAGCCTCTGCCATGCTTCCCTCCCTGTGCAGCGGTGTCACAGCAGCCTGAGGCACCTGGGAGCCCTCAGTGCCAGCAGGTACTTGAGATGGCAGCCCTGGGCTCCTGCATGTTACGCCAGGAACAGAGCTGGGGACTCCCTCCCCATGTGGAGCTTCCAGATGGAAAAGGCTGCTGTGACCAGGCAGCTCCAAGGGCACAGAAAGGAGGGGCTCAACCCCTTGATCTGTGCCAGTCCCACAGTCCTGGGCAGCAGCCACCGAGCCCTGGGGGAGCAGAGGGCACAGCAAGAGGGACAAAAGCAGTCAAGGTCAGAGACTGGGAAGAGCCAGACCTGGGAGCAGGAACAGCTGCTTCATTGAACTCCTGGAGAAAGCTCTTGGCTGGTTCAAAGCCCTGAAAGGTGTGAAGGGCAGAGAAGAGGCCACACCAAACAATGCTCCTGTTTTCACACCTCCCCTCTCTGTGTCCCAGAAGGAATTGGATGAACTGTATTCTTCTCTCTGGGTCGTCTCGTTCAGTGTGAGCAGCTCAGCACCAGGAGCTGAAGGAGCTGAAGCCTCAGGCCACAAGAGCTGAGTAAGAGGGGGCTTTTGGGCCAAAGTAATGCTGCTAAGTAATGGACCTAGCTGAATGCAGCAGATAGAATCCTGCAATTATAGAATCCATTTTGCTGGAAAAGGGCTCTCAGCTCATCCAGTCCAGCCAGTCATGCAGCAGTGTCAAGCCCAGCACTAAACCTCGTCCCTGAAGTGCCAAGGTCTGAACAACAGGCCCTGAGTGAGGCCTGAACAACAGGCCCTGAGCCAAAGGTGACCTCTGGATGAACCTTCCAACCAGAGGTTATCTGTCTGTCTGCTCATTACTGAAATATGCATGGTCATTAGCACTGTGATAGATGGATCCACTCATCAATGAAACATGGATTGACCTTTCTGTGTTTAGAAGCCAGACAAGGCCATTCAATCCGACATCTGGCCTTGTTTGGGGTGTATGGACAGAGTCAACTCCCTTGGTTCCTCCTTGAGGCCTGGCCAGGCTTTGGTAGGGACGCAAGAGGAGGATGAAACCAGATGTTCCCACAGCAGAAGTGCTGTCAGTTTGTTCATTCAGCACTATCAAACCTGGGCCCTCTCTCACAGCCAGGGTTGAGCCTCACCTGTGGCTGGAGGCACCTGCAGGATTTCCCAGTGTCCGGGAGTGGCTCTCCAGTCCTTGGCTGTGACAGCATCCCCAGCTGATGGGTGGATCTGGGGATGGCAAAGTCTGAGGGGAACTGGATCTTTGTTAATGCCTGCAGGCAATCTTTGGCAGTGATGATTGGGTGCATTGCTGAGCTGCTCCTTTTGTGATCCTTTGCTGCTTGGAGCTGCAGTAAGTGACACTGATTCCTTCAGGTGGTGTTGGTGCCTTTGGTGCTGACTCTGCCCACTGGTGAAACAAAATTGGCAAAGTCTGGCCAGATCACAACAAAATATCACTTTTTAAATGTAAATGTAAGGAATCAGTCCCATCTGAAATTCCCAGAAGGGAAGCCCTCCCCAGAGTTCACTGGCTCTGGAGCGGGGCTGAGGTGGGAGCATCGTGCGAGCAGTGGGGCAGTCGGTTAAAAGAGGCTGAACCGCAGGATGTCTTAAAATGCATCCAAACATTGCATATGGAAAAAGGAAAAGAACTTGTGGGTTTGGGAAGACAAGGATGGATTTTCTTAACAGCACCAACAGAAGGAACAGTTGTTTTTTGGAATGCTCCCACATGAAGGTACAGAAAAAGGTTTTAGTCTTGAGCTCAGATTTGTTTGTGCAAGTAACATAATAACAATAACAATAACAATAACAACACAATAATATATATTTATATATATAACCAAAACTCAATAATGTGAAATAATGCTGAAAATACCAATTTGTGAGCTTTGGCTGCTCACTGTAACACTAAATACCCTACAAAAAAGAACTGGCAAAGACCCAAATGTCAGTGGTAAACTTTGTGAATTTTATACAAGGAATAAAGGAGGAACGGATAAAACTGGCTGTTTTTATAGGGTTTGTTGATACTATGATGCAGAATGCTTTGTCTGTTCCTGTGAAAAACACACTGATTAAGACTGCTGGGTTTTTCATGTACCAGACTCTCTACAAGCTGCAGGATTGGTTGAACAGGTGAAGGAGTTGTTAAGAGAGCAGTTGATAAAATGAGGAAATGGGAACCTGTCCTGGTGGAGAACCCATCTCCCAGATGTGTTCCATGCCCTTAACAATGGGCCCACTGGGGAAATGGAAAGCCCTGGGTGTGCAGGGCTGCACCCAATTTGCAAACACAACCATGGACAGTGAGACTTGGACTGCCTGGGAAATTGTTCTGGGTGTGATGGCCCCTGACAGGGCCACCCCAGAGGCTGCAGGGCTGGACCTTCATGCACTGGAATTAATTAGGAAAAAGCCAAAGCAAATGAAAGTTAACAATACAAGAATAGGAATTCAGATTCCTCCAGAACACTTTGGTTTGGTAACTGCTCACTTGAGCTTGGCCTTGCAAAGTGTTGATGTCATGGGAGGAGGAATTGATGCAGATTATGAGGGAGAAATTAAAGAAATTCTGTTAAAAATGAATGAACAAGATTGGATTATTCAACCCCATGACAGGTTATCACAAATATTGATATTGCAGTTTAAAAACGATTGTGAAAGAAGGAGATCCACCTCCAATCAGCACTGTTTGTGGAGATAAAAGGTTTGGATGCAGCAGTCCTAATAATTGGTCCAGAGTGTGGGTCCAGAGGCCAAATGGCCCTCCAGAGGCAGCTGAAGGAACAGCTCTGGGGAAAGACAACACTGTTTGAATCCTGAAACCTGAGCATGAAGAATGGGAATATGTCCCTGCAGCCAAGTGTTCTCTGCCAGAAAAAGTCAATATTGTTTTACAGATGCTGCCAGAGCAAATCTCCCTGTTTGGCCCAACAACCCCTTTGGAAAATGCTCTGATCCACGGGGCTCCATGTGAAGGCTGATGTGACACTGAGGGACTTGCACACCAATTCCAGCCAGGAGCTGGAAACTGGGATCCTCTCCCCTTCGGCTGGAGAAGTGCCAGGTCCCAGTCCCTGACGGGCACCCAGGCTCCTGGCTGGAATTGGTGTGGAAGTCCCTCAGTGTCACATCAGCCTTCACATGGAGCCCCGTAGATCAGAGCATTTTCCAAAGGGGTCGTTGGGCCAAACAGGGTAATTTGCTCTGGCAGCATCTGTAAAACAATATCCCATAACATCAGCTTGTTGTGGCAGAGAACACTTGGCTGCAGGGACATATTCCCATTGTTCCTGCCCAGGTCTCAGGATTCAAACAGCATTGTCTTTCCCCAGAGCTGTTCCTTCAGCTGCCTCTGGAGGGCCATTTGGCCTCTGGACCAATTATTAGGACTGGTGCATCCAAACTCTTGATCTCCATGAACAGAGGTGATTTGAGGTAGATGTCCTTCTTTCACAATTGTTTTTAAAACTGCAGTATTAATAACTGTAATACCCTGCCATGGGGTTGGAAAACAAAATCTTGTTCATTATTGTTTAACAGACTTACATCAATTTTTCCTTGATAATCTGCATCAATTCCTCCTCCCATGACATCAACACTTTGCAAGGCCAAGCTCAAGTGAGCAGTTACCAAACCAAAGTGTTCTGGAGGAATCTGAATTCCTATTCTTGTATTGTTAACTTTCATTTGCTTTGGCTTTTTCCTAATTAATTCCAGTGCATGAAGGTCCAGCCCTGCAGCCTCTGGGGTGGCCCTGTCAGGGGCCATCACACCCAGAACCATTTCCCAGGCAGTCCAAGTCTCACTGTCCATGGTTGTGTTTGCAAATTGGGTGCAGCCCTGCACACCCAGGGGTTTCCATTTCCCCAGTGGGCCCATTGTTAAGGGCATGGAACACATCTGGGAGATGGGTTCTCCACCAGGACAGGTTCCCATTTCCTCATTTTATCAACTGCTCTCTTAACAACTCCTTCACCTGTTCAACCAATCCTGCAGCTTGTAGAGAGTCTGGTACATGAAAAACCCAGCAGTCTTAATCAGTGTGTTTTTCACAGGAACAGACAGAGCATTCTGCATCATAGTATCACCAAACCCTATAAAAACAGCCAATTTCACCCCTTCCTCCTTTATTCCATGTATACAATTCACAAAAGTTTACCACTGACATTTGGGTCTTTGCCAGTCCTTTTTTGTAGGGTGCTTAGTGTTACAGTGAGCAGCCAAAGCTCACAAATCAGTACTGTCAACATTATTTCAAATTATCAATTTTTATTTATGTATATAAATATATATTATTGTGTTATATTATCATTATCATTATCATTATCATTATCATTATCATTATCATTATCATTATCATCATTATCATCATTATTATAATCATTATCATCATTGTTCTTGTTGTTGTTTTTTCACTTGTACAAACAAATCTGAGCTCAAGACTATAACCTTCTTCTGTCACTCCACATGGGAGTGTTCCAAAAACAATTGTTCCTTCTGTTGGTGCTTTTTCCTATTTGCTGTTAACAAAACCCATCCTACTCTTCCCAAACCCCCAAATTCTTTTCCTTTTTCCACATGCAATTTTTGGATTCATTTTAAGGCTGATTTACTAAAACATGGATATGATCTGGTATCAATATCCAACTGAGAAAGACAAAGACTCCTTAACTGTTTTAGGATTAAAAAGTGTATGTTTATTCACAGCACTGGGCTGATGTGTCAGGTCACCCCTTAATACACACGGCCCCAAGCACAGGTGAATACAGGCTTTTTATTTACAGAAGTATTGAATACAAATACATATTCATGACCCAGTTCCCACCAACTTTTCACTTCCTATGCTACTTAGGAAAAAAAGCAGTTAAGCATGATCCTTGAAATGGGTCGGTGGTCTTTTTCTGAGGAGGGGTCACAGAAGGGAGGAAGGGATATGGCTCTTCCTCGTTCTGCCCTTTCAACCTTTTCAATGCAAAGTGACAAATGGACCCTTGGCTGGGCTCCTTGTTTCATATCTTCAATGAGTTTCTGATTTGCAACTGTCTTATGTTCTTGAAGTTCTTTACCAGATACTTTATTTCTCACTATAAGCCCAACTGAACAAGCATAAAGTTGACAATTAGTTATTAGCCAATGCTTAACCTCTATTTTAGCAAGGCCTCTTGTGGATGCTAACTGAAACAGAGAGCACGGTGCCTATGGAAATTGCAGGCCACATAGCTTTCTCAGTCTTGCCTTAGAAAGTGGCCTGGGAAATCATGAGGAGGAATTAAAACAATCCTCAGAGACAGAAAACAGCCTTGCAGGTGCTGTTTGTCTGTTCCTTGTTTTCTTGCAAGAGAAGGTCGAGGGGTGGTGTACCCCACTGACCAATGATAGTGATGTGTTAGTTTACTAACCAATAAGAGTTTCTTTTCTGTACTTTTCACGTATCGGTCTATAAAAAAGACCTGAGGTAATAAACCAGAGAGAAATTCTCCTGATCGACTCCCAAGAGAGTCTGTGTCGTTCTTCTCGCCGTTCCTAATAGAGCGACATCCTCTCTATCTACCTTTAATTTTAGCAAGGCCCATCTATTGATTTTAATTAGAGTTAGCAAGCCTTCTTTTTAATTAAGGCCTCAGCTTCTCTAGAATCTTAAATTCTTCAAAGTTTGTGTCTCACCGTGCCCCTTCTGCTTTTTGTGTGTTTTGTTGTAAAAAGGCAGAATTGGCAGGATTCAGTTCTGAGGCCGATTCTGCAGCTGCTGCCTTGCGGGGCTGGTGCTGTCCCTATGCAGGCCCAGGTATTTCTCATGCAGCTTCCTCTGTGGGGGCTGTAGGAAAACTTGAGGGGAAAGTATTTTATTATCTTTCCTTGGTTAATTTTTTAGTCACCTCCCTACGCCTAAGATGGACTTGATGCGAAAAATTGGGACAGGGAGCAATTGGTTACTAAAACAAAAAATGTGATTGGCTTTAGGCAGTGGCATTACTTGCCACTGAACTGGAACATGTTTAAAAGGAAAATGACTGGAACAAAAGGAAGGAAAATGGTACAACAACATTTGACATGGACATTCCTCCCACAGGGATATCCGGCGTCACTGGTTTTGTTTGGGCAAGCTTTGCAGAAAATATTAAGAGAGTTTACTCCAGCCTCAGGAGTTAGGATGTTGCAGGATGTGGATGATTTGCTTTTGTCAGGGGGACAAAAAGTGGTTGAAGAGGCTACTGTAAAGCTGCTTAATTTTCTTGCTAAAAAGACTTAAGGTGTCTGAAAAGGAGGCCAGTTGGTAGGAAAAAAAATAATAATAAAAAGGTCATATATAGAGCTGTCCTGGGGTGACTTTATGATCCTGGTATCCCCAGTCGTCTGGTTTATGTTATATATTAAGTTGTGCACCTTTAAGCCTGGCTCTGAGAGCGAAGGGGGCGGAAGAAGAAGTGCGCAATTTGTGTTGAAAGAAAACATCACTCCCCCACATCCCGCTCCTGGACTGTGGTGTCTGCAGCACGGACACACTGCAGGACACAGCTTCTCTCTGGCTTTTAGTTAGTTTTAGCTAGCTGAGGCAGAGGAGTTCCCTGGACCTTTGTTTTTTCCCTTTTTACCTGCATCTGTGCAAGCCTGCTCTGGACCGAACACGCAGCCAAACCCCGGGAGCTCACGCCTGTGGCCCACCAGGGCCTGGGCCTCGGCACTTTCCAGCGCTGAAAGGACTGATAAGAACCTGAGCGAGCCGAGCTACAGCACATGAAAAGGACTTTTCTTCCTAGATTTGCCATCCCATTCAACAGCGAGAGGTTTTCTTATTTAATATTATTCAATTTCTGTTAAATAAACAGCTTCTCCCACTTCTCTCCGAGGAAATTCTTTTCCTTTCCCGGAACAGTTGAGGGGGGAGGGGTCATTTCCCTGGGGAAACCCCCACTTGGAGTTTTCCTCCTAAATTGGCCTTAAAGAAGGACAAAAGGCCAACAAAACTCCACAAAAATGCCACAAAATTCCTTAAATCTTCTCAAAACCCTACCAAATTCTAAAAACATCCCACAAAATCTCCTCCAAATTCCACACAATTGCAGAAAAATACCACAAGATTGAAGAAAAATCCCACAAAATACCCTAAATCTTTTCAAAACGCTATGAAATTCCAGAAGCATCCCACAAAATTCTTTACAAATTTCCACAAAATCTCAGAAAAATCCCTCAAAATTCTTCAAGTCTCCTCAAAATGCCACAAAATGCCACAAAAACCCCACCAAATTCCAGAAACATTCCACAAAATCTCCTCCAATTTCCAGAAAATCTAAGAAAAATCTCTCAAAATTCTTCAAGTCTCCCTAAAATCCCACAAAATGCCAAAACATTCCACAACATGCCAAAAAAATTCCACAAAATTCAGGAAATGTCACACAAAATTCAGGGAAATTCCCACAAAATTCCAGAAATATCCCACTAAATTCCTGAAAAATCCCACATAATTCCCTAAATCTTCTCAAAACGCTACCAAATTCCAGAAACATCCCACAAAATTTTCTCCAATTTCCTACAAAATTCCAGAAAAAGCTGAGAAGATTCCACAAACATCCCACAAAAAATCCAGGTACATCCCACAAAATTCCAAAACATTTCCTCAAAATCCCACACAATTCCAGAAAAATCCTACCAAATTCAATAAAAATTCCACAAAATTCCATAAATCTTCTGAAAACCCTAGCAAATTCCAGAAACATTTCACTAAATCTCCACAAATTTCTGAAAAAATCCTGAAAAATTTCACAAGATTACAGAAAAATCCCACAAGATTGAAGAAAAATCTACAAAATTCCAGAAACATCCCACAAGATCTTTACAAATTTCCACAAATTCTAAGAAAAATCCCTCAAAATTCTTCAAGTCTCCTCAAAATCCTACAAAATTCCAGAAACATCCCACAAAATTTAAGAAAAATCCCACAAATTCCTGAAAAATCCCGCAAAATTCCCTACATCTTCTCAAAACCCCACCAAATAACAAAACATCCCACAAAATCTGCACAAGTTCCAAGAAAATCTAGAAAAAAATCCCACATCATTCAAGGAAAATCCCACAAAATTTCAGAAAAATCCCACCAAATTCCAGAAACATCCCACAAAATCTCCTCCACTTCCAACAAAACTCCTGGAAAATAAAAAAAAATCCAGAAAAATCCCACAATATCTCCGTCAATTTTGACAATATTCCAGAAAAATCTCACAAAATCCTTGGAAAACCTCACAAAATTCAAGAAAAATCCCATAAAATTCCAGAAACATCCCAAAAAATCTCAATATCCCACTAATATTCAAAAAAATCGCACGAAATTCCTTAAATCTCCTCAAAATACTTCCAAATTCCTGAAAAATCCCACGTAATTCCAGAGAAATCCCACAAAATCTCATCAATATCCTGGTAAATTGCAGAAAAATCACAAAAAATTCCCTAAATCTCCTCAAAACCCTACCAAATTCCAGAAACATCCCACAAAATTCCAGAAAAATCCCACAAAATTGCCTGAATATCCCATAAAATTCAAGAACAATCCTTCAAAATTCCAGAAAAGTCCCACAAAATTTCCGAAAAATCCCACGAAAATAATTTTAAAAAATCCTACAAAATTTTAGGCAATTCTAGAACATTCACAAAAATCCCACAAAATTCAAGAAACATCCCACAAAATTATTTTCATTTGTTCAAAGTCTCACATACTTCCACAAAAATCCCACAAAATTGAAAAAAAATCCCACAAAATCCCCTAAATCTTCTCAAAATGCTACCAAATTCCAGAAATATTCCACAATATCTCCACAAATTTCCACAAAATCTAAAAAAAATCCCTCAAAAGTTTTCAAGTCTCCTCAGTATCCCACAAAATTCCATGAGAATCCCACAAAATTCCAGAAGCATCCCACAAAATCTCTTCAATAGCCAGAAAAATCCAAGAAAAATCCCGCAAAATTCCAGAAAAATCCCACAAGTCCCTAAATCTTCTCAAAACCCCACAAAATTCAAGAAAAATCCCACAAAACTCAAGGAAAATCCCACAAAATTCCAGAAAAATCCCACAAAATTCCAGTAAAATCTGATGAAATTGTTAGCGTTCAGGAACACACATAATCACAAATGATTATATGCAGGGGCTTTATTAAGAGATCTGTGTGTCAGGGGTTCACATACCCAAATCTGACCCATCTTGGTTTTGAGTTGAACATGTTTTATACTCTGTTATTATATAACTTATATATTAATTATTAAACTTACATTGCTCTATTGTATGCATTGTTTTTACCCAAGCATGGATTGCTCCTGATCCACCCCAGCCCCCTAACATTGTTCCTCATGTTCTTTAAACAATAATTACAGCTAATCACATCTAACAATTGTATCATGATCATCTACTGATTACACAGGTGCAGTTTTGACCTGATTTTTAGCAAGTACAAGGCCTAACATTTCCCAGGGCCAACTTTTCCCAGGCTTGGCAAACCTAACTTTCTAAGTCCCTGGATTTTCTAAGATTTTGAGACCTTTTACTATCATAACATATTTGTATTATATATTTGATATTACATATCTAAATGAAAGCATTTTCACTTCACTATAAGTGCAAATGTTTTCACTTGATACAGTTCTTTGTTTCTGAGTTTATACTTGATGTTCTTTGAATCCTTGATTGATGTAAACCTCATCCAGGTGAGCTGTCCTGGATACTGTCAGGAACTGGAGAACCAGAAGATGGTGGATCTCACATCAGTGCCTTTATTATTTTCTGGTTCCGGGACATTTTCTTCTGTATTTCTACCTTGAAGATGCTGCAAACTAACCAAATTGCTAAGAATACAATTAGTAAGATTATGGCACTCTCAATGATAGATTTACTCCACGACCTCACATTCCACCCTAACCCTTTGAAGATTCTCCCTAACCAATTGTAGTCAAATCCTTTTGCTCTTCCTGTGCTCCATGCTCTATTTGTTGCAACTGATTGATGTCATATTCTACATCTGCAGTTACATTTGGGATGTGGATGCAGCAATGATCAATCCATCCCTTTAAAAAACCCACACACTCCATGCTCTTTCAGGAGTAGTAAATTGTAATTGTATGTTTAGTTCTTTAAATCTTTCTCAGGTCACTCTTGCTAATTTATCTACCTGACCTGTAAGTTTGTACAACATTTCTTTATTCTGATAGTTTGCTATAGGACCAAGCAAAGACTCTAGGGCCCACCCAAATTTCGCTCTACTAAAGGGTTCTTACCAAGTGTCATCTTGATTCTATTCCTATCTTAATCCTTCCTAGCTCTGCCTGTGTCTAGCCACTGAGTTGATTTTGCCATTGTTAGCATCCATACCAAGATTAATTTTTGTTTTAGCAATTTTACCAATGTTTCTGCACCCCAATGGCATTTGTTATATTTAATTTGTAGAACTTCTCTCATTATCAAGGGGGTTAACACTATTTGTCTTTGTGCAGTTACATACCACTCTTCTGAATTATTTTGTGCATTTAGCAAATGTCCCAATTTCTCATCTTTTACTGAATATTTTGGTTTTGGAGGCAAATTACATTGAGATACATTAACTTTTAAAGGTATCAATGCCATTGTTGTTTGCACTTCTAAAGCAATCTGTCGAGCTGTCCAGTCTGCTTTTCGATTTTCCTCACAAATTTTGGAGTTTCTTGATTGGTGTGCTTTACACTGTATAATTGCTACTTGTTCAGGTTTTTGTATTGCTTTTATCAATTGCAGGACTGCATCTTGATGTTTAACGTGTGTACCTTGAGAAGCCAGTAGTCTTCTTTCTTTCTACAGTGCTCCATGTACATGTACTACTCCAAAAGCATACTTTGAGTCAGTCCATATGTTTACCCTTTTCCCTTTACTCAATTCTAGTGCTCTGCTTAAGGCAACCAGTTCTGCCCTCTGGGCAGATGAATTTGGTGATTTGTATTTGGTATTTGCTTTTGCCTCCACTATTGTACTGACTGTTGTTACCGCATATCCAGCGTATCTGGTCCCGTTCTCCACCAAGCTGCTTCCATCTGTGAATAGCTCTCACTCTGCTTGCTCTAGTGGGATGTCTTTCAGGTCTTCTCTTGCCAAATAGGTGTACTCTATTACTTCTACATAGTCGTGCTCTAATGGGCCTTCTTCAGTTGTGGTACGTGGGAACAAAGCTGGATTCAAGAGGTTAGTTGTCTTTAGTGTGACATCATCCTGCTCAGTCAGGATTACCTGGAATTTCATCATCCTGCTTGGAGATAGCCAATGGCCCCCCTTTTGTTCTACAACAGTGGTCACCATGTGTGGCACATAGACATCTATGTCTCTACCCATTGTGAGTTTCCTGGCTTCTTGTATCAGCATCACAGTGGCTGCAACTGCCCACAGGCACGAAGGCCATCAGGCACTCTCATTGTCAAGTTGTTTGGAGAAGTAGCCTACCGGCCTTTTCCAGCCTCCCAAAGGTTGGGTCAGCACTCCCAGTGCTAGGTGTAGTCTTTCATGCACAAACAGGTGAAAATCTTTGGACAAATCAGGCAATCCTAATGCCAGAGCTGTTGTCAATGCCTCCTTCAGTTTGAGGAAGGTCTCCTTCTGTGGTTTGCCCCAGGTAAACGGCTGTGTCTTCTGGGCTTCATACAGGGGTTTTCAATTAGTCCATAGTCCATGATCCACAGGTGGCACCACCCTGTCATCCCAAGGAAAACTCGCAGCTCATGCAGGTTCTGGGGTTCTGGAATAGCACAAATAGCTTGAATATGATCAGTACCCAGCTTACGTTGCCCTTGTGAGATTTCACATCTCAGGTAAATCACAGTTTGCCGGGCAATTTGTGCCTTCTCTTTAGACACCTTATATCCTCCCATTCCCAGCTGATTTAAAATTTCAATTGTTACCTTTATGCAGGTTGTTTTCTCTTCTGTAATTGTCAGTGTATCATCAACATATTGGAACAGCAGGTATTGTTCTCTCAGTACTTGCTCATTCTCAGTCCAAATCTCCAGCTCCTTAGCCAGCTGGCTTCCAAATAGGGTTGGACTGTTCTTGTATCCTTGTGGGAGGTGTGTCCAGGTGAGCTGAGTTTTCCTTCCATTTTCTGGATTTTCCCACTCAAAGGCAAACAGTTTCCTACTTTCTTTGTCAAGGGTATGCAGAAAAATTGAGATACATTAAGTGTGTTATCTCATATATTTGTCTCATATATTTATCTCATATATTTTTATCATATATATTTATCAAGGGGTATGCAGAAAAAGGCATCTTTTAAATCAATTACAGTAAACCATTTATATTTCTCTTTTATGGATGTTAACAATGTGCAAGGATTAGCTACCACTGGGTAAATATCTTTAGTTATTGCATTTATTGCTCTCAAATCCTGTACTAGTCTGTATTGGTTAACACAGAAATTTGGGCTCTAGCGTTAACTGGAAGTAATAGGCGCACGTTTGGGACCCACCATTGCTAAAATCAGTATGTCTCCAGTTTTGTTATTTCTAGTGAGCATTTTAAATACAACCAACCTCCACCTCTCTGCTCACCCATGAGAGGCAGAGTTCTCAGTTTCCCTGATTTGGGGTTTGAGGCTGTTTGGGATCCACTCCCAGAAGCTGAGAAGGAGACTGCTTTGGCTCGCAGCCCAGAGCCTGTGGAGGTGTGCTGGGTTATACAGTGGGGCATTCGATACAATGAACTTGGGACAGTGTTAATTAGAAACTACTTTACTCAACTTTTAAGTGATAAGTCATCCATTATGTTTCTGGGGACCCTCTTCTTTATCCTTAGTGACCACCAGTACTGGTGGTTAGAGATTTGTTTTCTCTTTTCTGGGTTTTCATTAAGAGAACCAATGTATCTAACACCCTTTGCTTTCTCTGATTTTTCTTCTGGGATTTTTACAGGTCCATAATTTCTACTGTAATTAATTAACTCTTTTGCAACTTTGCTCCATGTCCAAATTTTATGGTTCCTAGCAGGAGAACGCAGTTGTGAACCTGTCGGCTGAGAGGGGGTGGTGAAGGGAGTAAACCCAGGATCAGTTGAACCAGGTCAATCAGTCGGGTTCCCAAGAAATCTATCTAGTCTATCCACAGGGGTTATAGCTGCTAGGGTTTTGGGGGTTTTTTATAAGAAAAATTGCTGTAGGTTTAAGTGATTCTGGAAGGCCTTGAATTAAAGAGGTCATAATTTCAGTTTTCACAGGTAACTACACTGGTGATTTAGAACCAGCAATTAATTTTCTTTTGTGTATCATTTGCAAGCAGGCAGCTTTGTGAATGTTTTCCAGTAGTTGGTTGGGGGTACCAACTATAGCTATAGGGTCCCCCCTTTCCAAGGGGTTTAGCCCCTCTGCCTGATAAGCTGCATGCTGATTTAGGGACCATGGGTTATGTCTGTCTCCTGTTGTTAAGAAGATTCCATGTCCCCAGTACCCACTGGATTCCCGTTCTCTCAATCGAATTTGATCACCTCCAGTAAGAGACACTCAGAATACATATTCTGTCTCTGACTCGTGAGGCAGACTCCCGTACTCCCTTTTTTTTTTTCTTTTTTTTCTTTTTCTTTATTTTCAGTCGTTATATGCGGATCAAGATCCTTTTCATTATGGATATAATTATATTATAATCTGTTTTAATTAGAAGTTTCAAACTAAGACACCAGTGTTCCCCACAATTTTATCCAAGTTAGCTCCTTTTGAGGGTAAATTTGATTAATGAGAGGGGTTTCCCTCTCTTGTTTCCTTTAGCAAGTCAGCATTTTTTGAATTTTTATCATGGAGGGCTATTCACAACAGATTGATCTTACTCCTTTCTTCATCCAATTGTTTTTGCAAAATTTTAACTAGGTTTTGGAGGGAGTCTATTATAGTTCTTTCCTCACTTCTTCACTTAAAGCAAGTTTCTATAGCTGCTGTAAGACAAGCTCCCAAAACTGAGCAGAGTATAGTTTTATTTTTGCCCAGTTTAAATGCTATTTCATGTTGTAAAAAAAAAACAAACATACTCTATCAATCACATTTGCCAAATTAAACCAATTATTGAGCACCAACTTTTCCCTCCTGGAGGTTTGGCACTATGTTTTGCTAACAAAGCATAACATGCATAGAATACAGCTTTAACTTCTGCAGACATTTTCGGTCATTTTTACAGAGGGAAAAACCACTACAGGGAGGTATCAACTTAAATTATACACACACACACACACAACTTTTTGCTTCCCTGTATGGGTACAAAGAACAAATCTGCTTGGGAGGCACTCCTTCAGTTTAAAATTCTGGTTGTCTCTTTGCTACACCAAGCTGTCAAAATTCATACACACAACAACAAAAACAATCCAGTCCTTTTGCACTAAGAGATCTTTTGCGAAATTCTGCAGACAGAACCCTCAAGTGAGTGCGGGGTGCTTTTCACCTCGGCGTGTGCAGTTTGCAGGAAATTCAAGTCGCCCCCCTTGCTTTCCAGACACCACTCACTCTTTTGGGAGTGTCGGGCTGGGTGCAACTGGAGCAAAATGTCCTTCCCCTAATACAGACTGCACAACAAACCTGCAGCCCCTTCTGTCTGTCAGAAATCCTGTCTGTGACTCCAGTTTAAATGCCACGATTCGCTAACGCGAGTGGGACTCGTGAGAGGTTTGTTTGATCTCAGAGTGCAAGACGGACACAAGGGATTTCAGTTTAAATCACAACAACAATAATGCACCTTTATTTTAGTGCCAACAACAAGGGTTATGCGAGAGAGGAGAGGAAGAGAGGGTGAGATAAAGAAAACAAAGTAAAGCGAGAGAAGAGGGGGTTATAGCTACCAACAGAAGAGACGGGGTTGCTGGGGTCTTTTTCTGTGGGAAGATTTGGCCGAAATTATCTTAGTCTTATGTAATTCTTCCCCAAAGTTACCTTGTTTCCAATGTGCTAATAAGCACCCAAAGGAGAAGTATCTGGTATGGGAGCATTGCTGTCCAAAATCCCTTTAAGTTTCTCCATATTATAACTATAATATACCACAAATGCTGGATCTGCAACGCTATTGCAGTTGTCTGACAGACGGCGCCTAGGCAACTAACTCAAAGATTTCTGGGAGTAATACTTTTCTCTCTCTGAGAGAAAGTGCCTTGCCTCCAAGGGAGAGCCAGGATCTCTGAATCAGCTGGTTTTCTGACCCCCACAGTAAAGCACCTTACCTTTCTCTCCTGGGTAAATTGTGAGCAGCAGAGACGGTCGCAGCTGATGGGGTCCCCAAGAATTCCTTGGTGCCGGCTGGAGCGTGATCGGGTCGTGAGTTTGCTCAGCAGCACTCACATGGTCCCATCTGGGGTCGCCAAAATGTTAGTGTTCAGGAACACACATAATCACAGAATGATTAAATGAAGGTGCTTTATTAAGAGCTCTGGGTGTCAGGGGTACACATACCCAAATCTGACCTGACTTGGTTTTGAGTTGAACATACTTTTATACTCTATCATTATATAACTTTCATATTAATTATTAAACTTACATTGTTCTATTGTATGCATTGTTTTTACCCAAGCATGGATTTCTTGTGATCCCCCTCAACCCCCTAACATTGTTCCTCATGTTCTTTAAACAATAATTATATCTAATCACATCTAACAATTGTATCATTCATCATATACCAATTACACAGGTGCAGTTTGACATGATCTTTAGCAAGTACAAGGCCTAACACTTGCCAGGACCTACTCTTCCCGGGCTCACCAAACCTAACTTTCTTTCTGCATCCCCGGCAGGACGGCCTCGGCAACAGGGTTGTCCTGCAGCTGGGGGCCATGCTGGGCTGGGAGATGGAGCAGGAGAGAGAGGGAAAGGGACACTGACTTCCTCCTCACCTTTCTTTCTAAGTCCCCGAATTTTCTAAGATTTTAAAACCTTATACTATCAGAGTGACACTTGTCTTTACAAACAAGCTGTGAGTCTGCCGATAAAATGAAACTATCACTGAGAGATAACAGAAACAATGGGATGGATTCAACTGAAAGATGAAAGAGACACTGGGGAAACACCATAAAATTCCAACAGGGCTGAGAACTAAGAAGGAGATTATGCACTGGGGGGAGGGGGGATGGTATCTCAGGTATCATGAGTACCAGGAAGTCTGTACCTCTCAAATCCCTCAGCCTATGGGGAAAGGGAGAAGGGACGTACGGCCTGGAATTGGGGTAAAAGGGAGGCTGCGCCCTCCAAAAATTAGAGAGATCCCAGGGGAATGCCCCATGGCCTCTCCCTTTATTTGAAAAAATTGAAAGCACTCCTCTATCTCCTTTTTGCATATAAACCTCTGGTGTTTGTGGATTAATTTTTTCTGACACTAACAATTAATATGAAGTTCAAAACTACAAACCTAGGCAGTGCAGAATATGAAAAATATGAAAGCTAAAACTAAGGGCATCATAGCTGGAGGGGGGGTGGAATTGAATAATTTTGGGGTGGGACTGAGTAGCATTCAGAGGCACTGAGAGGTCTTGAGGTGACAGATTGAAGCCCCTTATCTCTTTGAGTGCCAAGAAATGGAGACAACTCCAAATACCCCACAACCCCTAAATACTCTCAAGTAGCTCCCTGATTCCCAGTTTCTCTTGAAGCACTAGTAAAATGTGAGGTTTTAGGTGCCATTGATTAATTAGATGCCATTAATTTGTTGATTTTTACCCCAATTTAGTCTGTTCCAAAGGGATGAAGATGAATCTAAAGATAATTAGAACAAAACCAAAACGACCACCAGCCCAGTGTCTTCCCAACACAGATCACAGGGAACATGGGCCATCAGGGCTCTGCCCAACGTGGGTCCACTGATGGGGGATGGAGTTGGAGCAGCGCACGAAGCTCTTCCTGCACTTGGAGCACTCGCAGGGCTTCCCTTAGTGGTGCCTCCGTTTATGTCTGGTCAGTTGAGAGCTGTCTGAGAAGTTCTTCCCACACTGGGGACACTCATAGGGCCTCTCCCCGGTGTGGATGCGTTTGTGGGTACCGAGGCTGGAGCTCTGGCTGAACCCCTTCCCACATTCTCCACACTTAAAAGGCCTCTCCCCAGTGTGGATGCGCCGGTGGGTGATGAGGTGGGAGTTTTGCTTGAAGCGCTCCCCACAGTCACGGCAGCGGAAGGGCCTCTCATCCGTGTGAATCTGCTGGTGCCTGAGGAACTGGAAGCTGGTCTGAAACCTCTTCCCACATTCTGGACACTCATAGGGCCTCTCCCCAGTGTGGATCATCTGATGGATGGTCAGTTGGGACCTCCGGCTGAAGCTCTTCCCACATTCCCCACACTTGAAGGGCCTCTCCCCAGTGTGGATGCGCCGGTGAATGGTGAGGGTGGAGCTGTGCTTGAAGCCCTCCCCACAGTCAGGGCAGCAGAAGGGCCTCTCCTCTGTGTGAATCCTCTGGTGCACGAGGAGACTGGAGCTGATCCGAAACCTCTTCCCACACTCGGGACACTCGTAGGGCCTCTCCCCAGTGTGGCTGCGCTGGTGGATGATGAGTTTGGAGTTAAAGCTGAAACCCTTCCCACATTTCCCACACTTGTAGGGCCATTCCCCAGTGTGGATCATCTGGTGGCAGATCAGGCTGTTGCTCTGGCTGAAGCTCTTCCCACATTCCAAGCACTTGTAGCACTTCTCCCCATCCTGAAGCTGCTCATGGACCACCAGCTCAGAGCCCTGGCTGGATCTCCGGCCGCCTTCCCGGCACAGGGTGGGTCTTTCCTCCTCAGAGCACCCTGGGATGGGTTTGGAGCTTCTCCTCCTGCGGGATCTCCGGGGCTTTTCCTCCCCGTTGGATTCCTGCGCTGTGGAACTGCTCAAATCAGCCTCTTCCACAAGGTTCTGCTGCAGGGATTTGTCCTCCCTGGTCTCCATCCTCAGCTCCTTGTCTGAGGGAGGAAGGACAAGGAGAGGATGGGATTTACCTTGGTGCCAGAGGGAAGGGGAAGGAGATCCCCCCAGTGCGTCCCCGGCAGGACGGCCTTGGCAACAGGGTTGTCCTGCAGCTGGGGGCCATGCTGGGCTGGGAGATGGAGCAGGAGAGAGAGGGAAAGGGGCACTGACTTCCTCCTCACCTGCCTGGGTGTCCCGAGGCATCTTCCTCTTCCTCGCAGCCTTCCTCTCCATCCAGCCAAGGTTTGGGAATGGGAAATCCTGGTTTGGGGAAATACAAGGGATGAGGACATTGAGTTTGCAGGTCCCTCTGTCCAAGCTCATCTCTAGAAGTCATCGGACATCTGGGGTCCATAAAACCTTCAGAAAACACCAAAATTCAGCCTGAAAATGCCTCCCAGGAGTTCCCCATCTCTGGTCTCTCCTGTTTGGGGTTCAAGGGTTCCCCCCGTCCCAGCTGCTGGGAGTCACGCTTGTACTGGGGATCACCTGTCTGCTCGGTCCCTGCCCTCCCCGGGCTGCTGAGAGTGCCAGGAATCCAAAAAGTTCCCCCTGTTTCCATCTCCCCACTTAAGGATGGTGGGACCCCCCAATATCCCCCCAAGTAGGATTTTCCACTCAGCTTTGGAGTTCCACATTCTCCAAACATCCCCCCCCCAAATAAACCCAACCCAGGGACCCCCCCAGGATATCTGGGCAAAGCTCCCGCTCCCCAGTCACCTGTGGGATGGTGGGTGATGATCGCACAGGTGGGGGACTATAAATTCAGGGAGTGCTCGACCTTGTAGTTCCTTCTCCTTTCCCTGATCCTCATTTGTCCCTCCTCCTCCTCCTGCTCCTCTTTCATCCCTCCCCCTCCTCCCCCAGGAGCAGTGACACCCTCAGTGCCCCATTCCCGAACCCCTCACAGCCCACAGCAGGAGCGGGGATGGAGCCGGGACAGGTCGGGATGGGCAGCACGGGGCTCTCCGCTGCTCCCACACACTGGGGACGGGGGGAACCCGGCCTGAGGAAAAGGAGAGGGAAACTGGGAAAATTGGGGGCAGCAGATCCAACCTGGGGCTGGCTGGGGACCCTGGCTGGGGACTGCCAGCCCTTGGGGCTCCTCTGGGGAGATGTGGGAGGGGGGAACACAGAGAGGGCTGGGGGATCCCAGGAGTGGCAGCACTGGCAGGGACTGGTTTGTACTGGGATCGTCCTGGCACTGGCTGAGATTGCACTGGCTGTGTACTGACATCATACTGGGATCATCCTGGCAGTGAGTAGGAGACTGCAGGGGGCAATTGAGATCAGGTTGTGAGGAACTGGGAATATGCCCTGCACTCCCTAGAACCCCGGCATCGCCCCCCATATGTCCCATAAGTCTCCCCCAAACCCTCCAGGATCCCCGAGTGCCCCCTCAGCGCTCGTTCAGGACCCCCCAAAGCATCTCTGGATCCCTGAATGCTCCCGACACCACAAATGCCCCTTCCAGACACAGCTGGGAATTCATCTCCCATCATCCCAGAACACAGTTCCGCGCCCAAACCTCCTGCCGTGCCCCACGCCCCAAAGAGCCCAGTTACAGCTCCCCAGGTTCCCCCCAAGTGCTCACGAGCCGTATACATTCGCCCCGAGGACCTGCAACCACAGCTCGAACGGAAAAGTTCTCTCTGAGTGCTTCCCTGCACCGCCAAACGCGCCTTCCGAGCCACTTATGGAACTACAGCTCCCATCATGCTCCGCGGCGCCCATATGGTGCTATTCCAGCCATGACTCCATCTTCCGTCATGCCCCACGCCTCACCGGAATCCACTGGAGCTGCGCCTTTAACTCCCGTGATGCTCCGCGGCCCCATTAAACTGTATTATATCGGCGCCTACAACTCCCATCATCCCCTGCGACCCATAGATTCCCCGTTACAGCCCCCCAAGTGCCCGCCCGGACCCCGAAGGGCCCCCAGATTCTCCTCCCTGACTTCCAAGCGCCCCCCTGGACGCCCAAGTGCTTCCCCAGACCACGAATTGTCCCACAGAATCCCTAAGTGCCCACCTGGCTCCCCCAAGTGTCGTCCAGACCACCAAGTTCTCTCTAAATTCCCTCCCCAGACACAAAACTGCCCCAAATGTTCCCCAGAAAAGTTTCCATGGACCCCAAAGTGGTCCCTTTTACCCTGTCTGAGAAAATTATTAAAAAATATTATCAAAGCACTAAAAGTAGGACAAATTAGCATAAAGAGGGAGAAATAGTGGTCAATTAATTAATGAAGGGAATGGTGGTACTTTGAACCAAGGACCGATAATGTTTTTTGTTCCTAAAATTGTATAAATTCTTTTATATAAATATAAAAATTAGGTTCTATAAGTACAGAACAATATTATTATAAAAAATAACATTTTATTTTTTTAATTAATTAGATTTTAATTATAAAGAAAAATTCTAAAGAGAAATGTTATCAATGTTTTGGGATGTCAGTCCCAGGTGGGCCATGTCAGACATGCTGAGGCTTGGGGTGAGGAGCAGGTTGTCCAAACAGGGGCAGCCTGCAAGGGATTCATTCTTCTCTGTGACCAGACTGCCTACGGAGACATTCAGCATCAGGATTGTAAAGAGTAAATCATGACCTCCTGATCAGTACAGAAAGATATTTTACAGTTTGAACAGTAGAATGTTGTCACCGTAAGGTGCCTTCTTTGTTAATATAGCTCATATTGTGTCACGTTTGTTAAATACCAATGTTGTTGTACCAGCTTTCTTTGCTAAAATATTGTTATAAATGAAATTAGAATTTTGACAACTAGGTCCCTTGGCTTAATGGCAGTTTAATTAAAAATGAATACCATTTACTAAAGTGAATAGTAATGTGGTATAAAAGAATACAGTTTAGTAAAATAATACAGTTTAATAAAAAATTAAAATTTATATATATAATCTACTAGCAATTAAGTATGATTAAAGCATAAGCAAAACCGTCCAGGGTACGGAGGCTTCCCACCCTGCTTCACGTTCAAAACAAAGCACTTCAAGCTAAACTCATATACTGTATGCTTATACATATTCATTAATGTTTCCTGTAAGTTTCCTCCTATTTCTGATTTTTCTGACTTTACATCATTTTCCTTCACGGCACATGCCTCACTTGTTGTTAGGAGGTCTTCAGTCTTCTTTTGGTGGTCTTTTGGTGAAGGCTTCTCCTCTTCCTCATGGTCCTTTGGATAACCTTACAGGTTTGTATGTGCGTACTAAGCCTTGTGTTATATTAATCTACTAATTAGCCTTATATTTACTAGTCCTTACGTCCAATGCTTAAATTTCTTCTAATTTTGGTCCATCTCAAGGCCATTTTGGTCTTGAGACACCATTTATCTTCTAAACTACATCCTGTACCTTAATTTTGACATGTGACATCTGCAAAGGGGCACATCTGCTTTGTAACACTGATTCTTGATTGTTTCTAATAATAACTTCAATAACAGCTACAATTTAGTTAGCACAAACCAATTCCATTTATTACAACTGCAAATACGCCTTATGCACCTTTTTATTGGTTTCCATGCTAACGGCCTTGCTTTCTTCCTTGCTATGGATAAACCTGTATTTTCTCAATTTCTTCTTTTGCTACCTCAATTGTTTGGCCTGCAGACCAGTTGCTAAGCCCATCCACATTCACCTCTTAGTCTTCAGAGGGAAACTTTGAGCACAGTGAGAATCTCCCAGTGTGCAAGAGGGTCCCTGTGTGCCAGCTGCAGCTGGGGCCTCAGCCATCTCCTCTCTCAACAGGTTCCCCTCTGCAGCTTCACAGGAAAAGCCAAACACCTCCCTCAGGGACACCTGCACCACACATTTCACATCTCCATGCCCATACGTGATGTCCCTGTCACAGCTGCATTACCAGCTTGCTGCTGTGCAGATGCTGCCACCACCCAAAGCAAGGCCCTGTGTCCCTGAAGGGACCTGCCCTGCTCTGTGGCCTGGACTGAAGGTGGGTCCCTCCTGCCAGGGCAGGGCCTGACACAGCTCTTCTGTTCCAATAAAGAGATGGAGCTGTCACCCCAGTGTCTGGCTGGTACCACCAGCAAAGCCCACACAGCACCAGCCCTGGCTGAGCTCCATGTCCAGGAGCAGGCGGGGCTGACCACGGTGTGGGCAGGCAGGAGCCAGGCAGGGGCTGCTGTGACCAGCGGCAGGGCCCCGAGGGGCTGGGGGAGTCTGTGTTGAGTGTCCCTGGGCTGAGGGCACATTTCCTTCAGTGGCATCACCTGGGCCTGGACCTCCTCCAGTGCCATGCCCAGGAAAAGAGGCAACCATCAAGAGCATCTCCTGGGACAGAACATGACCAGCAATGTCAGCAGGCAAAACCAAGGTTTTGTTTAGCAATGACCCTTTGATGAAGTCAAATATTTACAATCAGTCCCGTACAGTTTGGAGTACAGATGGGAGTACACTCGGGGGGTACAGCCAAGGCCATGAGGTCACAGCAGTCTCTGGGGTGACAGCAGGCTGAGGTGACAGCAGGCTCTGAGGTCACAGAGGTCCCAGAGCCCCGTGGTTGCACAGCACCACAAGGACCGAGCAGTCAGTCCTTGACCACGACTGTTGTGGCAGCAGCGGCGGCGGCAGCAGCGGTGCTGACATTGGGACAGCAGTGTCAGGACAGTGGTGGCAGCAAGAGCTGCAGGACTGGCAGTGGACAAGGCACCATGGCCTTTGCTCTGCGCCTCTTCCTCCTGCTCCTCCTGGCAGTGGCCCTGCCTGACAGGGCTGCCCAGGCTGCTCCGTGGCGAGCATGGCGAGCAGGTGAGCCCAGGGCCTGGCTTCCCTTTCCTGAGACAGCACTTCCTTCTCCCTGAGAAGCGTTGGGGATGGTTTTCCCCAGGGCTTCAGGGAGGGTTTCCTCTATGGATGGGAGAGAGTCCCCAGGGGCCCTGGGCTGGTCCCGCTGCCCCACCAGGGATGTTGCATGGGGCCTGCAAAGAGGGTGGAGAGTGTTCAGAGCCAGCCCAGAGCTCTCCAGGCCCCTCTGCAACTTTGGCCATGTCCATTGACATCTGGCTCCCACGGCCTTTCCCAACCCCCTTGCAGTGCCCAGTTCCCTAAGGCAGAAGGGGGTCCCAGCACACCATGGAATGGTTCTGATCTGTGCTCCCTTCTAGATGAGGGTGGTAGGAAGGCTTCTCCAGCAGCTTGGCTTCATGAAGATTTTCTGCCTCTGGAGCCCCATGCAGGTATGTTCTCACTGTCCCAACAAGAAATAATCATTGACAACCTGTCACGAACCAGGTGACAGAAGCTTCTGTGGCTGTTGAGTTACAGGTGTGTCTGCATCAAGGACATTTCAAGCTCCTTTTCTGGTTGCTGCACGCAAGCCCAGCTCCCATCACGGGGGTGAGTGGTGTGTCCTTGCTGATCCCACAGGCTTGAGCCCTGGTTCTGTGGGATCCATTCATCTGAAATGGAAATACTTTCTGTTAAGGTTCTCTGAGAGGGAGGAATAAACCCACAGAAGACAAGATGCTGAGTGAACTGGATAGACGCTATGGTGGGTCCATGTCCTTCAGCCTTCTCCTGAGACTCAGCAGCCGGGGGCTTTCTCTGCACATCTGGACATGCCGTGCCTGGCACAGTGGGAAGGGATCCATGGCAGCCTTGCTGCCCCCTGCTGCTTTCATGTCCTGCAGGGCTGTTTCCCAGCCTGGCCTGGCTACAGCTTCTCCCCAGCCTCTGCAGGAAGGCATTTGGCATCAGCTGACAGGGAGCCCAAACTGCAGCACAGGCCATGCAGAGCCAGAGATCCCTTGCAATTTCCCAGTCTTGGGGTAGATGTGGAATGGCAGCTCTTTGGAGGAGGGAAGGCCCTGGCCTGGCTCCGAAGTTTTGATGGCTTCCTGAACCTTATTCATGACTTGGACAAGTATTGCCTTTTGAAGATGCCACCTTCCTGTTGGGGAACAGCCCCACCTGATCCAGCTGTGGCTCTTCTTTTCTCCAGAGATGAACCCTAAGGCTGTGCTGAAGGCAGCGTTTCCCGGAGGAAGCAGTGGCTCATGGGCAGCCTCTGCTGCAGGAAGGGAGGCCATGCCAGGCACAGTCCCAGGAGGTAATTGCTGTGCCTCTGGGCCTGAGCCCTGCTGAGGCTTGAGCTGCCATCTCTGTTGCTTGGCTTTGTGAGCACAGTGCAGAGGAATTATCCTGAGCAGGCTCAGGGCACTCGGCTACTGAGCAGTTCTGCTGAAGTCCCTCCATGGGAGACACATCCCAAAACCTGGCAGCGGCTGCAAGGAATGCCCATGGTGGGTGTAGGAGACGCTTTCTGGGGACGGTCAGAGACACGGCAAAGACCTCTATAATCGAGTTAAGTGTTAGAAGTTTATTTCAGGGCGTGGGGTAGAGAGATATAGAGACAGAAAAAAGAGAGAGCGCAAGAGAGAAAAGAGAGAAGGCAAGAGAAAAAAGAGAGTGAAAAGAGAGAGCAAAGAGCAAAAAAAGAGAGCGCAAAAAAAGAGCAAAAAAAAAACAGCAAAAAGAGCAAAAAGAGAGCAAAAAAAGAGAGCAAAAAGAGAGCAAAAAGAGCAAAAAGAGAGCAAAAAAAGAGAGCAAAAAGAGAGCAAAAAGAGCAAAAAGAGCAAAAAAAGAGAGTGAAAAGAGCAAAAAGAGAGCAAAAAGAGAGAGAGACGGGAAAAAAGAGAGCAAAAAAAAAGAGACCGAGCTCTTCTATACCACTACTTATATAACCTATACCTTTGAATATTCTATTCCTTAACTAACCAATCTTTCTAAGTATACTAATATAGTAACATTTGTGTACAACCTATAGAAATCGCTATTTTTGCATATTTTTAGTTATCTCAGGGTCCTTCAGACCTTTCCTTATAAGGCTGGGATGAGGGGTCTCAGCTTGGTTTTATTGCAGGAAAGAATGTGTTCTGGCATACCAGCCCGGTTGGTTTCTTTGAATTATTCAAACCGTGCTATCATTTGTATTTCTTCCTTAGCCTTTCTGGCTACAAAGTCACATTTATAATTTCTTTCTAATTCTACCTTCCCAACATCTCCCCCGTTTTGTCTATGAATAACTAAGATATTAGATACGGTTCTACTCATTAGTTTCTGCATGCATTGGAGTATACAAGGTATAGCTATTAAAACTACAATTATCACTATACAGATTAAAACAAAAAGATAAAAACAACATGCACTTGGGTAAACGACAGAACTCCATTTTTTTTTCTTGAGCTGCTTCTGGTAGATCACTTTCTTCTTGAAGATTCTGCGTAGATCAGGCTTGGGCGTCTGCTTCTTGGCTCTTTTTGCAGGGTCACTGGCTGGTGTGGAGGTTTCAGCAGACTTCGATGTGCAGTAGGGTTTCAGTGAGCTTTTGATCTCGTGCCTCTGCTTGAGCTGCGATTACTGCAGCTTGTGATGTTTGTGCTAAAAGAGCTTTTTCCAGCTTCTCTCTTAAGGTTTTCTCCAATTCAGTTGCTTGAATTGCTGCTACATGTTGTGGACTTTCTATTTTGTTACAAGCGTCTATCATTTCTGGCACTGTTGGCTTTTCTTTTCCCAGGGCTTTGATCACCTTCTTACATTCGGCATTAGCATTATTTTCGATAATGTCTCGTATCATAATTGGACGGGCTATATCATCACCACACTGGCGTTCAGCAGCTTGAATTACACGATCCACAAATGTTGTGAATGGCTCAGAGGCTTCTTGGCTAATAAGGTTATAAGCTTTTTCAAAAGTTCCAGCAGGCTGAATTTGCAAAAAGGCTCGGCGTGCCATTTTTTTGATGTCATCTAATGCTACTCTAGGCAGGTTTATCTGATTTTCATTTCGGTCATCTGGAGGTTCACCTGTGAGCTTTGACAGGGTGAGAGCACGCAAATCTGGATCATTACTACGTCTATAATTGTCCAATACATTTCTGAGTAGTCTCTTCCATTTCAATTCCCATAGCATAAATTGCGAATCTGTAAGGGTGATGCTAGCAAGATTTTTGCAGTCATTGGGTGTGAGAGTATGCTCTTCTAGTGTACTTTTCAGCAGTTGTTTAAAATATGGAGAGCAAATGCCACTGTCCTTTATCGCTTTTCGCAGTTCTTTTATCTCCTGGGGTGGAATAGCTGTCCATGTTCTTGGACCGCCCGCCTGCTGACTAAATAACACCGGCATTGCTAGGGGGTTTATGTTTTCTTCTTTGCAAATTTGTCTTTTGACTTCCAGCCAGTTTGTAAGTTGGCTATCATCATAACATTCTTGGGAATTTATGTGTAGTGGAGCTTCGGATTTTACAATCTCACTTTGAAGTGGTAAAGTCAGGGGATTAGCTGTTGCATGCATAGAATAGTTCACTGTCTCTCCTGTATTTATTAATGCAGATACTGTGTTAGAAATTCCCCTTTCCTTTTGTACCTTTTGTGTAGCCAGGTGTAGCGGCGGCCTTGTAGTTGTAGTGTCGGCTGACAGTAGCTGCGATAGGGGACGGTCAGGGGGCAGAACGGGGTGCTGCACTTGCGGATAAGCCTCTGGGAGCTGTGGCACGGCCGAGGGCAGGGAAGCAGGTTTCAGTTGTTCGCAGTTGTAATACGCGGGGGCATCTGACAGCGAAGCGGCAGTTCTTGGTGATATTACAGCCGGGTCTGGTAGAGGATCGGGGGGATACACAGGACCAGACGCTGGCGGGAGTAGCGCGGTGTTCTGTGACCGTGTGGAAACCTGTGGCTGACACTGCGTTTGTGTAAGTTCCGGTCCAGGGTCGGTGGTGGCCGCCCTCGTGGCAGACAGAACCGGGACCTGCTGCGGCTCGGGACCGCGTGGCCAGAGAGAAACAGCAGAAGGAGCTGAGGCGGCCGGGGTGGACCGGGCAGCGGAGGCTGGAACGTCTACGGGTCGCGGCAAAACGGGAGGCGGAGAAAAATGAAACAACGAGATGTTCGAGGCAGCAGTGGTCTGTGTCGGCTCAGGGGCCGGGGTGTGACCCGCTGCTGCCGGCGGGGCTGACTCAGCGGTGGCAGGAGGTAGTGGAAGAGTTAAGGAAGAGGCTGAAGTGTGATTTTGTAACGCAGATAGAATATAGGCAGTAGCCGCAATGACGGCCGCAGGGTGCAGCGGGGGAGGAGCGGGAGATTCTCCGGTGGGGAGGAGGGGTGGTGGAGTTGAGGCGACAGCACCGACGGGGGGAGGAGCCACGATGACATCGCTGGGTGGAGGCGCAGGGGCGGAGTCAAGGGGCGGGGTCGCACCGGTGACGGGAGCGGGAGGGGTGGGGTGCACCGCGAGGGCAGAGCCGGGGGTGGGCAGCGCGGGGGTTGTGACCGCGGAGACGGGGTTTCCTGAGGGAGCGGGGAGCTCGCCGCTTGCCACACTGGGGGCGGGAACAGTATTGGGAGGGGGAGGGGGAGCAGGGGCGAGGGCCGCAGGGTCTGCCGAGGGGGATGGGATCACCGGAACAGATTGCGAAATCACGGGGGCTGGGGGGGGTGGGGAAGGGACGCGCGGAACTGCGGATGCTGGAGTCGCTGAGTTTCGGGGGGCCGGAACGGGCCTGGCCACGTTTCGGGTCTCCATGGCCAGGGACAAACGCGTAGTAGGGACCGGATCCGACGCGACAGCCACTGATGGTTGTTGCTTATTATGAAAGAGTTCTATGAGGGCTCTGCACGCTGGGACCAGCTGCGCGGCTGTCATATCGCGGTGTGAGATATTATTAAAGAGTTTAATACCGACCGTGTCCCAAAAATCTCTAGTAAATACAGCTGAACGGTCAGCGTTGGGGAAGTTAAGTAGAGTCCATTCTAAAAGATCTTTTAGCTCTTGTTTCGGTAAATTATTGGACTCAGAGCGTAATAAATGTTTTAGTCGCTTATAGAGGTCTCTGTCGTGAATAGAGTAAGATTGTCCCATGATTAAAACTTGTGCGCACTAACCTCAGTACCGGAGAAAACAGCGCATCCAATCCCAGCTTCTCGTGGGGGCTGGCCAGGCTCCCCTGCTGCGGCTCCAGACGCTGCTTTTCGGGTTCCTTCACCAAGCTCCGCTTCTAGCTGTTGCTTTGCAACACTGCAGCGAGCTCAGAACCCCTTTCCAGCACAGCACCAAGCGGTGCCAGGCACCTCGCTGTGCTCCAATCCCGGGCTGAGTCTCCCAGAGCTCCAAAAGACACCGATCCTCAGCGTCTCTGGACTCAGGAACTCCCCTTGCAACTTTAAAGAGCTTCGGCCCAACTCGCTGCTAAGCAGCGTGGTCCTTGCTCACGGTACTGGGAAACCAGGCACGACAGATAAGTGTTAGTTACCGTCCATGAGGGTCTCTTACAGCTGAAGAAAACGATCTGCTCCTGGCTGGCTCGCCAATCTGTAGGAGACGCTTTCTGGGGACGGTCAGAGACACGGCAAAGACCTCTATAATCGAGTTAAGTGTTAGAAGTTTATTTCAGGGCGTGGGGTAGAGAGATATAGAGACAGAAAAAAGAGAGAGCGCAAGAGAGAAAAGAGAGAAGGCAAGAGAAAAAAGAGAGTGAAAAGAGAGAGCAAAGAGCAAAAAAAGAGAGCGCAAAAAAAGAGCAAAAAAAAAACAGCAAAAAGAGCAAAAAGAGAGCAAAAAAAGAGAGCAAAAAGAGAGCAAAAAGAGCAAAAAGAGAGCAAAAAAAGAGAGCAAAAAGAGAGCAAAAAGAGCAAAAAGAGCAAAAAAAGAGAGTGAAAAGAGCAAAAAGAGAGCAAAAAGAGAGAGAGACGGGAAAAAAGAGAGCAAAAAAAAAGAGACCGAGCTCTTCTATACCACTACTTATATAACCTATACCTTTGAATATTCTATTCCTTAACTAACCAATCTTTCTAAGTATACTAATATAGTAACATTTGTGTACAACCTATAGAAATCGCTATTTTTGCATATTTTTAGTTATCTCAGGGTCCTTCAGACCTTTCCTTATAAGGCTGGGATGAGGGGTCTCAGCTTGGTTTTATTGCAGGAAAGAATGTGTTCTGGCATACCAGCCCGGTTGGTTTCTTTGAATTATTCAAACCGTGCTATCATTTGTATTTCTTCCTTAGCCTTTCTGGCTACAAAGTCACATTTATAATTTCTTTCTAATTCTACCTTCCCAACAGTGGGGAAAGGGCTGAGGGGAGGGTAAAGCTCCAGTGTGCCCTGAGAGGGCCTGGCTCTGTCCCCTTGGGCTGGGGGAGCTGTCCCAGCTGAAGGACGGAGGGCAGGAGAGAGGGCAGGACGGAGGTAGGGATGTCTGTGGCACTGAATGCTGCAGTTTGGCCCAGGGCTTAATGGTTTCCTCTGTGGCAGGGAGAGCCCCTGGGCCCTGGGCTGGTGCCGCTGCCCCACCAGGGATATTGCACAGGGCCTGCAAAGAAGGTGGAGAGTGTCCAGAGCCAGCCCAGAGCTCCCCAGGCCCCTCTGCAGCTTTGGCCATGTCCACTGACATCTGGCTCCCTTGGCCATCCCCCGACCCCCTTGCAGTGCCCAGTTTCCTAATGCAGAAGGGGGTCCCAGCACACCATGGAATGGTTCTGATCTGTGCTCCCTTCCAGATGAGGGTGGTAGGAAGGCTCCTCCAGCAGCTTGGCTGCATGAAGATTTTAAGCCTCTGGAGCCCCATGCAGGTATGTTCTCACTGTCCCAACAAGAAATAATCATTGACAACCTGTCACAAACCAGGTGACAGAAGCTTCTGTGGCTGTTGAGTTACAGGTGTGTCTGCATCAAGGACATTTCAAGCTCCTTTTCTGGTTGCTGCACGCAAGCCCAGCTCCCATCACAGGGGTGAGTGGTGTGTCCCTGCTGATCCCACAGGCTGAGCCCTGGTTCTATGGGATCCATACATCTGAAATGGAAATACTTTCTGTTAAGGTTCTCCGAGAGGGAGGAACAAACCTACAGAGGATAGTAAGTCGCTGGAGACATCCAAACACATGGATAAGATGTTGAGTGAACTGGAGAGACGCCATAGTGAGTCCATGTCCCTCAGCCTTCTCCTGTGACTCAGCAGCCGGGGGCTTTCTCTGCACATCTGGACATGCTATGGCTGGCACAGCAGGAAGGGATCCATGTCAGCCTCGCTGTCCCACTGCTGCTTTCATGGCCAACAGGGCTGTTTCCCAGCCTGGCCTGGCTGCAGCTTCTCCCCAGTCCCTGCAGGAAGGCATTTGGCATCAGCTGACAGGGAGCCCAAACTGCAGCATGGGCCATGCACACCCTGAGATCCCTTGCAATTTCCTGGTCTTGGGCTAGATCAGGTGTAGGGGCTGTTTGGAGGAGGGAGGGCCCTGGCCAGCCCAAATAACCTGGCCTTTCTCCTGATCCTTAACCATGACTTTAACAAATATTGCCACTTGAACATGCCACCTCCTCAATGGGGAATGGTTCTATCTGATCCAGCTGTGGCTCTTCCTTCCTCCAGAGATGAACCCAAAGGCTGTGCTGAAGGTGCCATTTCCCGGAGGAAGCAGTGGCTCATGGGCAGCCTCTGCTGCAGGAAGGGAGGCCATGCCAGGCACAGTCCCAGGAGGTAATTGCTGTGCCTCTGGGCCTGAGCCCTGCTGAGGCTTGAGATGTAAATCTCTGCTCCTTGGCAGTGCCTGCCTTTCAGGGATTTTGCACAGAGCATGGAAAAGGTGTTGAGAATGTCCAGAGCCAGTCCAGAGCTTTCCTCAGGCCTCTCTGCAGCTTTGGCCATGTCCATTGACATCTGGCTCCCACGGCCTTACGTGACCTCCTTGCAGTGCCCAGTTCCCTAAGGCAGAAAGGGATCCCAGCACACCATGGAATGGTTCTGATCTGTTCTCCCTTCTAGATTGGGATGGTGACATGGAGCATCTGGAAGTGCTGGTAAATGGCGGTTTGAAGACCTTGCCAGATGCTGGAGGCAAGTTCTCAATGTCCCTTTCCGCACAGAACAATCCGTGTCAAGGTGGCAAAAGCTCACTCATGTGCCATTTCCCTCAAGAGTCTGAAGGTTGACGGATTCTGGAAACCTTGCCCTGCTCCCTTCTGGAGCCCTGAGTGATCCCACAGCATTGCTGTCAGTGGGAGGAAGGAGCATTTAGCTGTCAATCCTCTTCCTGTGTGTAATGCCAGTGTCTCCTTCCGTGTGCTCTGTACAGCCACGGAGAAGAGCAGAGAGGGAAGGGCTGGGCTCAGGGCTGTGCCCTGGGGCTCTGCCTTGTGTGGCTCCTTTCTGGCCCCAGGGAACCTGAGATGCTCCTGCTCCAGCTGCCAAGCCCTGGCCCTGCTTGAGGCTCAGTTCAGAGCTGCTGGCAGCTCCAGGGAGTCCTTTCTCCCCTGACTGCCGTGCAAGGGGCTCCTTCCATCCCACTGTGGGCCCACTGCAGGCACGTGGTCCCCCTGCCCTTGCTACTGAGTTGAAAGCAGAGATGAGGAAGTGCCTTGGAGGGCAGCAGTCACCTGGGTGTACTCACTGCCACTCCAGCCTGAAGAAGAATCTTCAGCAGTGTCACGGGAGTTGTTCTGTCCTGACTTTCTTTGCAGATGAACCTGATGATGAAGATGATCCGGATTCCCAATCCATATCAGTTACTGAGCCTGATGATGAGGAAGATTCTGAGGGTAGGTCAAGGCCTTTCCCCCTGGGAGAGCCGCCAGCTCAGAGCCCAAGGGTCGGCCACGGTGGCATCTCTGCAGGTGCCAGGACAGAGCCGTGCATGGTTGTGCCCTCACCCTGCGTGATCCTCTCACTGCTCCTGTGGCTCAGTGCTGCCTGTGCAGATCAGCAGACATGACTGAAGCTTCTGTGGCTGTTGAGTTATAGGTGTGTCTGCAGGGAGGACTTTCCCAGCTCCTGAGCTAAATTCTGCCAGCAAGCCCAGCTCCCATCGCTGGGGTGTGTGGTGCCTCCCTGCTGATCCCACAGGCTGAGCACTGGTTCTGTGGGATCCATTCCTGAGAAATGCAAATACTTTATATAATGGTCCCCTGAGAAAGAAGGACAAACCTATAGGAGATAGTAATGTAGCAATGGGGGAACTCAAATACCTGGACATAGTCCTGAATGATCTGGAGGGACACCATGGTGGGTCCATGTCCCTCAGCCTCCTCCTGACACTCAGCAGCCAGGGGCTTTCTCTGCACATCTGGACACGCCGTGCCCGGTACAGCAGGAAGGGATCCATGGCAGCCTTGCTGCCCCACTGCTGCTTTCATGGCCTACAGGGCTGTTTCCCAGCCTGGCCTGGCTGCAGCTTCTCCCCAGCCTCTGCAGGAAAGCATTTGGCATCAGGTGACAGGGAACCCAAACTGCACCATGGGGCACGCACACCTTGAGATCCCCTGAAAATTTCCAGTCTCAGGCTAGTTCAGGTTTAGGGTCTGTTTGGAAGAGGGGTGGCCCTGGAGCATTTCCAAAACCGTGGGCATTTTCCTGATCCTTATCCATGTCTTTGACAAGTATTGCCTGGAGAAGACCAGCACAGCACAGAGAAATTGTGCCATTCGAGCTCAGGGGGTTGAGCAGTCTTGTGCCAAGGGGTGGCAAGGTGCCTGCAGGCCCCAGCTCTGGGGGAAACAGAGAACGTCCTGGCTGTATCCAGCGTGCTGCCAGCTCAGCAGTGGAGCACAGCAAAGGCTCACGCTGCCCATTGCTCCCACAGATGCAGCTGGCACCACAGCACATGCTCAGAAGATCTGGGAGAGCATGAGAAGAGTTTTCTACCAGGGAACAGATGGTTTGATTAAGTTAATGGCCATTGTGGCTGGTGGAGCAGTTTTCCTGATGATGTGCTGTGCCGGAATCTGGTATTGCTGGAAGGGAAAACGGTGAGTGTTTTGCGATCTCGGCCTCAAACAGCTTCTTGAAAGGCTGCTCATAGTCAGGAAACATTCCCAGTGAGGCTGCTGTGCACTTGTGGGTAGGCCTTGGTTGCCCAAATAACTCTGCTGAGAGTTCTGCTGCTGCCCAGGCCTTTCATTGGCCTCTTAATTGCTGGGCCTTGTCCTGGGGAGCCCGCTGGGGCTGCAGCCAGTGCTGGCTCCCACTGAGGCTGCCTGGCCAAGAGCAGCCCCAGGAGCAGTGGGCAGAGGCAAAGCAAGGTGGGCAGGAGAAAGAGCGGGGACGAGATTGCCCTTGAAAGGCAGAGGTGCTCTGGGGCCCGCTCCCGGCCAGGGACCCTGCCCAGAGCCATCCCCTGCTCGCTGGGGCCTTGAGGGGCAGCTGTCCAGCTGGGCCAAGCTGTGCCAGCAGCTCCAGCGGTGCTGGGGAGCCTTGGCCGCTCTGGGCCCTGCTGTTCAGGAGGGTCCCTGAGTGCCAGCAGTAGCTGGGGGCCTCAGCCACCTCCTCTCTCCACAGGAGCACCTCTGCAGCTTCAGAAGAGCAGCCAAAGATTCCAGTGTCTGAGAAGCTGACCTGTTATCCTCGCTCTCCACATCTCTCCCTATCTGCTGTGCTGCAGCTGCAACCCCGTCTTGAGGGCATCCCAAGACCCACACCTCCCAAGCGAGACCCTCTGCCCCTGAGCCCCCTGGCCCTGTTCCCTGGCCAGGACTGAAATTGGGCAGCCCCTGTCCACCAGAGTGTTGCCGCCTGTTAGTTTACCTTCATTAAGTATGTTTGTTCACCTTCATTGAGTTTAGAGTTGGTTTGCCCCAGTTACTCCCCACTATCCCGATATAGTTTGTTCCCAGTTGCCTGTCATTGTAAACCTCTCCCCTCTTTCCAGATTGTTCCCCATCCATCACTTTGGTCCTACCCCCAAGCCCTATCAATCTATGTACACCACACCTTTTGTTCTGGTTCCTTCCCTGCTCATCATCCCTTACTCGATGCCCTATTGGTTGTATAGCTATCCTACCTCCCCCAAGTCCCTACCATTGGATTTGTGTATTGTAACCCCTTCCCACAACACCTCCCCTGCTGCAATATTATTGGTTGTTGTATGAGCCGCCCACGGGCTTTAAAACCTGGCGCACAGAGGTGCCCAGGGGCTCGGCTCGGACTTTCTCCTCGAGATCCCAGCCCTGTCCCTCATCGCCTTCTCCCTGCACCTGCTGGAATAAACTTGTTCCTGGGAAATTGGAGGACTCCGAGCACTCTCTCTCCCTTTACTTCACCTCGTGTCGCCCTGCATACTATAGAGCCCAAGCCCAAAGGAGCTCTAGAGGTTCCAGGTCGAGCCACATAGTGCTCACCTGGTTCCCCACTCCTGCCGCCGACGCTTGGCACAAGCTAGCCGGGGCGTGAAGGGCCGAGCAGGCAGCGACACCAGAGCAGGGGTTGGCCCATGTTTTTTGTTCAAATAAAGAGATGGAGCTGTCACCCCAGTGTCTGGCTGGTACCACCAGCAAAGCCCACATGGCACCAGCCTTGGCTGAGCTCCATGTCCAGGAGCAGGCAGGGCTGACCATGGTGTGGGCAGGCAGGAGCCAGGCAGGGGCTGCCGTGACCAGCGGTGGGGCCCCGAGGCGCTGGGGGAACCCGTGCTGAGCATCCCTGGGCTGTGAGGGCACATTTCCTTCTGTGGCATCACCTGGGCCTGCACCTCATGAGGCACACAGGGCAAATTTGGGCTCTCTCCTAAGGTGTGCAGGGATTCCCCAGGAGGAGTGCAGTGGGGTTAAACTGAGAGGGTTTTTTACTCTTCTCAGCACAGCAAAGGGGACAGTCTTGGCCAAGGTTTTGCAGAGCTGGGAGGAAGCCTCTTGTGAGCCCTTGGGCCCGGCCTGTGGGCACAGCGGGCAGGTGGAGCCCATCCCTTGAGGCCAGTCCGGGCTGCTCGGGCCAGGCTGGGCCGGGTGAGCCGGGCCATTCTCTGGGGCACAGGAGGCACCCAGGGCTATAACTGGGGCCGTGGCTTTTCAGCTTGAAGGGAGGCTGGCTCTGTTGGTTCAGAGGGCACAGCTTAGATCCCAGTTACCTTTGTAAACCTGCTGGGGAAGTGTTGAGGGCAGAGAGTTCCAACCCTTCTCACTGGGAAGCTGGGCTGATGCTGTGGGGTTTTTTAATTTTTTGGCCTCTAAATTTGTGTCCTGGCAGAGGATTAAGTTTGCTTGCTCTCAGTAAGCCCCTTTTCTTCTTGGTGCTGTTGTAAATGAAATTAAAATCAGACAACAAGATCTATTGAGTTAACAGCAATTAAATAACAAGGGAAAAAATTATACAACTTAGTGAATTGAATACAAGGATGCAATATAATAAAATAATACTATTTAGTGGATTGAATAGAAATTTGGTATAAAAGGAAAACAATTCAGTAAAAGAGTACAATTTAGTGAATATCTTCATATATATATATATATATGTGAATATAATTTGCTAGTAATTGAGTATGATTAAAGCATGAGCAAAACTGACTGGGGTATGGGCAGGGCTTCTCACCCTGCCTCACGTACCAAAACAAAGCAATTCAAACTAAACTTATATACTGTATGCTTATACATATTCATTAATGTTTCCCCTAAGTCTCTTCCTATTTTTGATTCTTTAATTTTACATCACTATTCTTCATGGTGCAAGCCTCACTTGTTGCTAGGGGGTCTTCAGTCTCCTTTCGATGGTATTTTGGATGAAGGCTTACGCTCATCCTCATTGTCCTCTGGATAACCTTACAGGTTTTGCATGTGTACTAAGTGTTATGTAAATAAGCATTGTGTTCCACTAATTAGTCTTACACTTCATAATCTTCAGGCCTATGCCTAAAGTTGTTCCAACTTTATCCATCTCAAGGTTGATTTCTTCTTGGGACACCACTTACCTCAAAACTACATCCTGTACCTTAATTTCAACACGTAACATCTGCAAAGGGGTACATCTGCCTTGTATCACCAATTCCCTTGATTGCTTCTAAGAATAACTTTCCAAATAGTTACAATTTAGTTAGCACAAATCATTTCCATTTATTACGCTCCCCAAATTCCACTCCCAACATCTCCCCCGCTTCCAGCTCAGGATGGTGCCCCAATGAGACCCCTCCCCAAATCCCACCCCCAAGACACCTCCCCATTGCTGGAAAATCCTCCAAATCTCACTCGAAAATTGGGAATCCTCCCTGAGACCCCTCCCCAAATTCAGGCCTCCCCAAAATGCCCCTCCTCACTGGGATTAGGACCTCTCCCCATCAATGGAAATTCCCCCAAAACACAAAAAATCCTCCCCAAATCCCCTTCCCAAAATCAGAACTCCACCAGGACCCCTGAATTTCCCCCCAAAACCACCAAATTTTCCCCCCCAAATCCCCAATTTTTTTCCCCAAATCCCAAATCCTCTCCCTAAAAACCCCAAAGTTCTCACCAAAGTCCCAAACTTCCTCCCCAAACACCCAAATGTTAGAAAAAAAATCCTTAAATTCTTGCCCTAAAACCCCAAAATTCCCCCCAGGACCTTCAGAGTTTTGCCCCAAAACCCCAAATTTCCCTCTGAACCCCCAAATTTCTCCAATTCCACCTCAAATCCTGGGAGAACTCCCCAAAAAACAGCAAGCCTTCCCAAAACCTCCACCAAAATTGCAACTCTCTCCCTAAAAATCGCCAAAAATCTGAGAACATAAATTTTTTCACGCCGCGGGTGGGGGGAGAAACACCAGAAATCTCAGGATTTTTCCCGTTTTTTTGGGGAGTGGGGTCTCCCTGTTTCCTGTCCCCCCAGGTGACCCCACCCCAAAATTCCTGCCCCTCGGCCCCCCAAATTAAGTGTAAATAAATAAAAAGATGAAAAAAGGAAAAAAAAAAAAGAGGGGGGGGGAAAGGTAAAAAAAAAAAAAGCCAGAGAAAAAATTAAAAAAATATTTTCTCACCTCAGTTTGGGAGGAAGGGGATGGAGGAAATATTGGGGGAGGGGGTGAACCTCCAGAAAAAAAAAAATTGAGGGACCCCCCGTGTCCTGGGTTGATTATGATGTTAAATTGTATCCCCATTCGTCCACCTAACCCAGACACAGATTTTGTATTCTTAATATTCCATCTAAAAGTGAGTGGAAAAGAAGCACTGAGCCTGTTATCAGACTGTACTTGCCCCCCCACATCGGGAGTTTTGACTACAGCACAGACAGACAACAAGACACAGATCGCCTTGGCTTTCCAACTAGCCGGAGCAGAGAGGTCTTCCTGGACTGTTTTCTTTCCCTTTTTCTGAAACGAATCGAACCTGCTCTGGACTGGGGAGTCGGGGGAGCACCGGGAGCTTGCACCCGTGGACTACCGAGAGCCCAGCTTGGGCAGCGGCATTTTCCAGCACCAGAGGGACTGATAACAGAGCGAACACCCACAGAAAGAGACCCTCTGAAGTTTGTCATCTCTTCTGAATGGCGAGAGGTTTTGTAATTTGATATCATTAATTTTTGTGCTGGGTAGAGCTGTGCCTGTGAAATAAACAGGATTTTTCCACTTCTCTCAGAGAAATCTCTTCCGAACCGGTTGAGGGGTGGGAGAAAAGGGCCACCTGGGTTTGCTTCCCGGGGGGAGCCCCATTGGAGGTTTTCTCCCAAATTTGCCCTAAACCAGGACAGCGGCCCTCGGCAGTTGGCGGCCTTTGGGGTGGAGCCCAGTGGCACGCGAGCGGCCTTTGGTGGCTGCTGTCGGCCGGCGGCTGGGCAGACCTGCTGTCGGCCGGCGGGCCGCCGTGTGACGCGTCGAGCGGCTCTCCCCTATCGGCCTGAGTGCCTCGCCGCCTTCGCGTCTCCCTGAGAGGGAAGGAGGGAACCCTCAGAAGCCGGCGGCGCTCCCTCCCGCGTCTGGGCCCGAGCAGATAGCGGCCCTGCTCCCGCCTCGGTTTCTGCCCGGCTGGCTCGGTCAGCGGGGCTGCCGTCCGCCTGCAGGTTTCGGTGGGGCCGGCCGGGGGCGAGCGGGAAGGAAGCCGCCGTCGGAGCGAAAGCCTCCGAGAGAGCGCCGGCGAGAAAGCTTCCTCGGAAAGGGAGGAGACCGAGCCTCAAGCCGCCGGCGGCCCCGTCGGCCCGCTCCTCAGCCCCCCGCAGGCGTTGTCGCGGTGCCGAGCGGCCGGCCGCTTGAGGAGCCGCCTGGGCCGTGGGCGGGGAGGGGCCGACGGCGGCGGCCCGAACCCAAGCCGCAGGGGGGCGGGGCAAGCCCGGAAGGCGGTGCCAAGGCAGGGTGACGTCAGAGGGCGGGCCGCCCGGCGAGCCCCCGGAGGCGGGCCCGGGGCCAAAGACCTGCGCGGAGCGCCCAAGAGCCGGCCTGTGCAAGCGGCCGCCCGCTCGCCGCCTCTGCCGGGGATTCGAGTCGAGTCACGCCGGGGGCCGGCGGCTTCCAGCCGCGTCCCACCGCCCGCTTCCGCCTGCTTCCTTTTCCCCGCTGTCCGCCCCGAGGTGCCGCTTGCTGGCTGGTGCCGTGTCTGCTCCCCGCGGGGTGGGGACGCCCCGTTGCCGGCCTGTGCAAGCGGCCGCCCGCTCGCCGCCTCTGCCGGCGACTCGAGTCGAGTCACTATGACTCTTAACAGAGGTAAGTTTGCATTCCTAACTGGGCTTAGCCGCTGAAATCAGACCTCCTCGTGGTCCCGCTGGATACCCGCAAGGGTAACTAGCTGATTTCTGCCCCAGTGTGAGTGAGGTTGTGTTTTTCACTGCCTCCCTGCCTTTGGACTCGCCACCCAAAGTGCAGTTTCACGATTTTGCGTCGAAAAGTTATCGGCAGAAGCTCCTTAAAAGCTCCCTGCCTGAAACCGAGCCCGCGGTCAAGTTGGGCAAAGCTGACAGCGCTTGAGGGGGTGCTGTTAGTCAATATTCCCTCAATTGGACTTAGTTTTACTTTGAAACGGCACCACGGTAAAGGCTTTAAAGCTACTCCGTGTGTCCACGGCAACTCAAACTAATTTTAAAGACTGGCATATAAAATCGCCACAAAAACCCAAATTTTAAACCCTCAGAATTGGAAAGGGAGGTTTGGAAAAGTTTAAAACTGGAGTTCTACAACTCGATGCATTGTGCCGAAGAATGTAATGCCCATTGTGTGGGGCGGGAGGGGCTGGAGGAATACCCTGATGTGTACTGTGATGATACAATGACTTGCTTATCTCTAGATGATAACGGGATTGATAAGAGCCAGGAAAAGACTGCCACACCCCCACCCACCCAGGAAGAAGCAGCCGTTTTATCAGAGCCAGAGGAAACCACTATTCAACCACCAAACAATGGGGAATCAGAAGACTGCCCTGTCATATCAGTTCCAGATGAGAATCCACCCTGCCCGTGCTGCGGTATTAAAACTAATAAAATGCCTGGATTAATTGAACATTTACTCAGAGCACATGGAATTAGAGAATGCAAATTTAAATGCACCAAATGTGATTTGGAAAATACAAATTTTCACAGCATTGCCTGCCACTATCCAAAATGCAAAGGTAAAATAAAAAAAACATCCCCAGGAAAATGGCCCTGCAATGTATGCCAGATGAGTTTTCAAACTAAAATTGGACTGGGACAACATAAAAGAATTGCACATCCAGCAGTCAGAAACCAGGAGAGGCTAGAAGCCATGAGACCAAAAGAAACATCAGCAAGAGGAGCCCACAAGAAATGCTGGAGTGAAGAGGAGGAAAATCTGCTAATCCAACTAATAAAACAATATGAGGGTAATAAAAACATTAATAAACTGATTGCTGAACACATCCCATCCAAAACTGCAAAACAAATCAGTGACAAGAGATGCTATCTGATGTTAAAACAACAAGCCTCAATTGGATTACAAACTAACAGAAAAACAGAAGAGCAGCCACAGGAAAAAATTCAAAAGCCATCAAAGCGTAAAGAAACCGCAATAAAGCACTTGAAAAAACACTAGGAAGATATTATCCCATCAAAGATCAGTGATGGCACCTTCATTTTGTATCAGGAAGCCTTCCAAGAAATTCTCAAAAAGAAAAATAAGAATCCCACCCACACCATTAGTGAAATAACCAAAGACTGCATGAAGGTATTTAAAGAGATGCACAGCTGGGAAAAGAACACGGCCTCGTCCGTGGGGCTGTGCCTGGCTGTGCTGCTGGAGCTCCACAGGGACCTGATCTGCAAGGCATTCTCCATTTATTTCAAGACTGTTCTTTTATCAATTTTCTGTAGTGTATAAATAAAAGATGTGTTCTAATAAACAGACTGCAAGACTGTTCTTTTGCTGCCCAGGGTCTGCAGGGCATAGGGGAAGAGGGGGAAAAGGGTCTTTGTGCTCAGCAAGCTGCCCAGGTGTGCAGTGGTGCAGGGAAAATGGCCAGAAGCCCCTTGGCCTTTGGTGGTTCTGCTGAAGGCACAAGCCCTGTCCCAGCCTGACAGCACCATCTGTGTCCTCCTGCCCATGTGGTGCTGGCTGGATTGCTGAGGGCTCCCAGGTGCATCTTGCTCCAGCTCCATGAGCAGCCCCCAGGCTTGATTTGCCTTGTTCCTGACAGCCGGCTGCTCTGGTGCTTCCCTGGAGCTCCTAACTGGAGCAGGTTTATCTGAGGGGGTGAGAATGCCAGGATGTGCCAGGACCAGAGCCCTGGGGTTTCCAAGGAAGAATCCATCAATCCCCTTTTCCAGGAGATCCCAACCCTCTGAATCACACCTGGGATAGAGAATAGCAGAATCGCTGGAGTGCTTAAGACCGGAATGCTGGGAAAAAACCTGATCTTTAATTAACCCCATTTCCTGATGGGAAATAATCCAGGAATTTGGTTCCTGGAATTGGAAAAAGAAGGAAATGTTTTTTTGGGAGGTGCCATAGGTGCTCCTGGACGGGGGATTTCCCTAATCCATCCTTCCCTGATTGAGGAATGGAAGTTTGTGGGATGAGCCAGGATTAACAGACCCCTCCCTCAGGTGTGTGATCCAGGATTTTTCTGCTTTTTCCCAGCCCAGGTGAGCCATGTGCAGCCTTCCAAATGGATTGGTTCAAACCAGGAAGGATTTTATTCCCCATGGGAATAAACCTGGGCTCCAAAACACTCCCAGAATGGCAAAATCCTGATTTTAGCAGCTTTTTCCAGCTCCACATTGGAGGAATTCATGGATCTGCTGGATGATGGGTTCTCATCCCAAATAATCTGCCTGTTTGTCGAGGAACACTCTGGTGATGGTGCTGATACAAGTTGTGCTGACTCAGTCTTCTGAGAGTTTTGGGGATTTTTTTGGGGGCGGGATTTCAGGTGTCTGAGACAGCGGGGAGTGAGGCAGGAGAGAATCCAGATCCAGAAAAATACCGGATAGTGCAGGGAATGGGGAAATCGCAGTAGAAACAAGCACAAAGGAACTGGGAAAAAAAGCATTTTTAAGAAGGGAAAAAAAGGATAACATTCCAACCAAATGCACTGGATGCATATGGATGCTGAAAGCAGGCAGGGAGCACAGAGCCTGTGTGAAACTGAGTCACACAGGCTTCTCTCTCTGGCCTGGGAAAGCATAAGAAGGAATCCCAACAGTCCTTGTTAAAGGACACCAATTGGCAGGTGTTGTTTAGTCGAGGGCTGGTGTTCCACTTAAGCAATGAAGGTGATGTGTACCTTTAATGAGCAATGGGAGTTTTACCTCTCAGACCTTCTCAACCATGTGTATAAAAGTAGATTAAGAATAATAAACTTTGCTCTCTTGGACAATGCAGCCAAGGGAGTCAGTGTCGTACTCCTCGCCGTTCCTAATACAGTGCGAGAGAAAAGAATAACTTGGAGGTGGAATAGGAGAAATTCCAACACAACAGGTTACCAAGGCCTGGGAGAGCCCAAATTTTTCATTTTATTTGGGAAATTTTTTTGTGTTTATCAATGTTATTGCATTTTGTTTTTTTCCAGGAAAATCCCGGTTTCTTTCTGATGGGACTTGCAGTTGCCTCCTGTTCTTGTAGTTCTAATTTTGCCCATCCTCATTCCCAAAATTTTTTAGAAATTTCTGTAAAATGATGAAAATGATGATGGACTGTGGCCTTTTTTCTTTCTCCTTACTTGTGATGCTATTGCAGTGAAAAGAAGAAGAAAAAACACTGATAAGAAATGGTAAAAAAAAAGATAAAAAGATCAGCATTTTACCATGTATCAGTGCTTGGCTATTTGTTTTAAAGCTTTTTGGCAAATGTTCTTTTTGCTATAAAATAGAATTATATGAAGCCCTGAGGAGGTTTAAAAAATAAGAGAGAAAAAGTAAATTATAATTTAAAATTTGGCTTCTTTTTCAAAGGAGCAATCCTTTTAGACTACAAAAGTGTCGTGGTTTTAAAGCAGTAACTAAAAAATTACTAGAAAATTTACTTATTTCTTGCTATGAGATGTGGATTAGAACAAGAGCAAAACAGGCTTAAAACTTAAAAGGAATAAAGTAAGTTCATTAACAAAACTACAAGAATAAGAACACCAGAATAAACCTCCAGAAAAACCTTTTTATCCCCCACTACTTAACCATTCCCTTGTTCAAATGACAACATAGAGACAAAAAAGTTTGGAACTCAGGTGTTTAAAACAGTCCCAATTCCTGATAGAGTCTTTTCATCAGCCTTTGTAGAGAAACAGAAGTCTTCTTCTGCTAATCTATGGAGTTTCTCACAAGAAAACTATTTTTGTTATAGCTTTCTATTTTTCTGATGTCCAGAAATCTGTCATCATATTTTCTCCTCCCATTTCACATCACTCTGAGGTGTGTTATGGGCCATGAGTCTAGGGATGTCATTTTTAAGGATGAGTTATTCAAAGGCAAAAGTTCTCTTCATTTGTCTTTGTGAGCTTCCCTGGAAAAAAGAAATTTTCTCTTTGCCTCTCAAGGCTTCAAATCTTCAACTATTACTTCTCCCCACTCTGTTCCAGCACTTCACTGTATCACAATTCCTCCACCTTTTGCTCAAAATCTATACTTTGAACACTCCATTCCTCCCTATATACTCTGTCATGAATTAAAGGAGTTTTTTCAGGACACTATTGTCCATCTCCATAACTTTAACAGAAAAGTATTTCAGCTTAATTAAAGCATCTCCTTATTCTCTACCTCTTCTGAAGCTTAACTCTTTTCTTTACTGTCTCTGATAGTTTATAAAGTCTCTTTACATGTTGATTACTATATTTTTCTTTTTCTGGAAAAAAAGGATTAATCTGAAAGTCTCATCTGGGTGATGAAAGAGTTAAAATCTTGCCCAGGCTTTGTAGATGGTTCTGTGATCTCTGCGATGGAAGATTGTTCATGGCCGCTCTGGAGAGTGTGGTCACTGTCTCAGCCCGCCGCGGGTTCTTTTCTTTCCTTACTTGGCAGTCTCTGGTGAATTCAGTCACAGCAAAAACTGCAGCCAAGCCAGGGACCGGCCTGGCTCGGCCAGAGCCCGGGGCAAGCCCCGCAGGCCCCATCTCCCGGCCGGGAGCCGCGGCAGGCCCAGCCCAGCCCCTGCCCGGGCCGCATGGGCTGGGCCGGGGACGGGAAGCCAGCTAAAGCTCAGTTACCTTTCACAGACAGGAAACAAAGAGACCAAGAAATTCCCAGGCTTAGGTCTTAAGGTGGTGTCTCACTTTTCAATGGTTAAGAACTGCTGTC